>NW_009927173.1:385-3743 GCF_000696875.1 Nestor notabilis | reverse complement strand
CCCTAGCTAACACTCTTCTTACACTGGTGTAGTTCAGGCAACACAGAAGCAGCTGCTTCTCGTTTAGACAGGTCCAGGAACAGTTAAGCCTACTGGAACTAACTTGCATTACTGTGAGTTTTCCAAACTAAATAAACTTGGTTAAACTTCGTTCTTATAAGAAAGTTTTACTTCAGGAAAAATTAATGAGATTTTCAAAGTTAAAAATCTGGAGGGGGAAAAAAGAAAAAAAGAGGAGGAGTATTTCCCCCCCCCCCCCCCCGGAAACAACAGAATTTCTATTAAAAATTGCATCCTAAGGCTTGAAACTTTGACTCTTAATCAATTCTTTTTAATCTCTCAAATGTGCAAGTCAAGATAGAAATCTTGCAAAGATTTTCTTTGTGGTTGTTGTTATTCATTCCTAAAACAAAATAAAAATTTATTAAAAAAATCCAAGGAAAAAAGAATTTAATGATTATATTTTACCTTTAAAGAAAAGGTATCAACTAGGACACATGGTTACAATTTCACACAAAAATGGGAAGTTGGGGATTTTTCCCACCTAAACTACTTTTAGGCAAAAAGCCAAACAAGATAAAGAGGGAAAACTCAAAAGACCCCTCCAGATCACTGCAGTTTGAGATGATCCTCCATCTTTCAGCAATGGCAACCTCTTACAAGGTTTGTGGGAAATGTACACATTCCAGGAACAAAAGATCAAAACTCAGCAGTGTAATTTCTGTGTTGGCTACAAAAAACTAAACAGCAATAGCCAGGGTTTCTCTCTTGGCTGACACAGTGGTTTTACTTGTCTGTCTGCCTTTTTTATTTCTTAGAATACTAAATCATTTATAAAGTAGTTCAATATCTTTGGTAGCACCTTTAAGTAGCTACTAATCCCTTCACCAAAATCTGACTGACGGGAATTTCAGTTACTATCTTTTCTCAACCAAGAGATATAAACTGTAGGACTAGTTCTATTTATACTGCTAGAGTGGAAATGTTGTCTCCTGTTTCAAATGAAATCAGAATCTGAGTACTTATGATCCTTTGTTGAGAAAATATGCTAAAATTGTAAGTCTTGCTGTTATTTTATAAGGCTTCTTGGTAGTCAAGCGACACGTGAGGGGGATCTTGATCCCACTGAGGTCAATTGTAAAACCACCAGTATTTGAATGAAGCCATAATTTTATCCTAAGTTTTGGAGGATTCTAAATATTATTAAGTATTGTCTTCTGATAAGCTCTGTATCATTTTTAATATACAAGAACACATATGTATTCCAGTAACATTCAGTCTAAACATAAAAATGTTCCTTAAAACTAGCTGTTAAACTTATTATTATTATATAAATGTAAGATTTTCTCTAACTGATATTACATGCAGTTATATGAACTTTTTCATATAAATATTACATGTTCAAAGCACCTTCAAATAAACTATATTTTAATGTAAAGGGCACATAAATACATATATATAATATTATATAAAGGACCCTTGTTGCTTTAACCAAGCTGCTATACCTCATAATTTTTTCTTGGTTTATTATAGGGTCCAACTCAAAGATGCTTAGACCACTCAATATTTTACATATACCTATATATTATGTAGTACCAGATATTAAAAATTTGCA
The DNA here is from genome assembly GCF_000696875.1 of Nestor notabilis. Taxonomy (NCBI): domain Eukaryota; kingdom Metazoa; phylum Chordata; class Aves; order Psittaciformes; family Psittacidae; genus Nestor; species Nestor notabilis. The sequence continues at coordinate 2,128 of NW_009927173.1, read as the reverse complement.
TCCAAATACTAAATCCATTGATAGGATCTTGCCTCACATAAAAGATATTTCATTTTACAGTTTCTGGGGCTGTGTGCTATTGAAAGTGCAAACGTCTTATTTTCTGAAAGTATCATTTACTTACTAAAAATGATTTTAAAATGTTAATAGGGTTTGGATTTTTTTACGGATGGCAGGTGAGAGATAAAGTAAACAGGATGCAGAATGACTGTAGTGTTTTGAGTATTGACACTAAGGACAGGAGGTGTTACATAATAAAGCACAGGCACAAATGATGTTTTCCTTCTTATAATGAGTGAAATCTGATAGAAATGCTGAAGGCAAATTATTCAGCCATAAATGTCATGCAGCCACTCAATGAAGATCTTCATTTGGCCTTGACAGTATCTTATTTATATTTACCTTTTACATTTCAAACTTAGGGCTTTGCTCTCCAATTTTGACATGAAGATATTTTCCCTTGATACTTTTGCTCTTATTTCACTCGTATTCCTTTATGTCCTGTTCTAGGTACATAACATAGGTAATTTCTATGCTTAAGGAGCTGCAAGCAATGGTACATTTACTAGCAAAATCATAATAATAAAGAAAAGTCCTACATGCATCTGCAAAGTAAATGTTCACGCTCCTTCCATTCGCCAAAAACAATGGGCACTGAATATGAATCATATTTTACTCAGTGATTTATTTGTAGATGGGATTCAGGAAACTGCTGTTTTGCCTAAGCTCCCTGTTCCTTGGTAAAGCTACTCATGAATTTTGCGGTCTTGGAGTATGTACTTCCCCTTGCCCTTTTGCATTCTCCCTGTCTGACTGCCATGGTGAATTGCTAAATACATTGCAAAGCAGCACCGTTCACATCCATGCTAAAACATAATCCCCTGTATAATCCCCCTCTTCCCCAGCAACAATTTCAGGAATTCACAAATAAATCACTGGTTTTATTTCAACAACAAAGCAGAGGCAAGTATCAAATACAAAGTGGACTCTGGGTCTCCCCTACCCAACAAAAAAAAAACCAAAACACAAACCCAGTTCATCTTTGCACTTAATCCAGTAAAATTCTCCCCAGCATCGCTTTCCCCACTCCCAAACTTAGTTGCCACCAGCTGCCTGTGACAAGCATTTCCATCGCCAAGCGTGATGCCAGCCACCCCCTCCCGCCCGGGTGACACCTGGTACCCAGGATCCCTCTTTCCTCTGCCCGGGACAACCCCACATCACACCCCGCCTCTGGAAGACATCCAAATAATGTCCTTCTCCACTCACTCAGCCTCGCAAAGAACAGAAGAGTGATGGCACCATGGTTGGCCACAGAGACACGTGGAGGACAGGGAGGAGAAGGCGGGGAAGAAGGGAGCCAGGGATGTGGTGGGGAGGGAGGGGAAGGAGGGAGATCCACTCAAACAGATGAAACTCCATGCAGGCCTGGCCTCCTATCCGTCCCCTCCACGGAGCGATGGGGAGCGAGCTGGAATGGCACCTTACCTTCGCTGCAGTCCTTGCCCCGGAAGCCCGTCTGGGAGCAGTCGCAGACAGCCTGGTCGTTGAGCACCGAGCAGACGCCCCCGTTGAGGCAGACGTCCTCCCTGGCGCACAGGCGGCTCTGCTCGCCATCCAGCCGCACCTCCTGGCTCTCCACCGGTGACGCCTGTGTGTAGTTGACCCGGACGTCCGTTATCCAGCCCTTGAAGGGCTCACGGTCCTTGACAGACGAGAGCGTCAGCTTTAATGTCGCCGACC
>NW_009927173.1:0-238 GCF_000696875.1 Nestor notabilis | reverse complement strand
CGGAGAGCAGAGTGGCGGGCTCGGCACAGAAGATGGAGAAGCTGAGCTGCAGCCGCCCACCCTGGGTGAGGATGAGCTCCAGGAAGTCGCAGAAGCCTTCGTCATCAAAGTAGAGCACCAGCCCACTGGAGCTGCGTGTCTTCATGTTGAAGCTCATCTCGCTCTCGCAGCAGGCGTTCCACTTGGGGAAGCGGGTCCACTGGCCCTCCGCCCCTGGGAACTCCAGCCCGCTGCCCAG
>NW_009927172.1:7164-11132 GCF_000696875.1 Nestor notabilis | reverse complement strand
CCCTGGAACCCCCTCCCTAGCAAGGCCTGAGCCTCCCCCAGCGCCCGCGGCACCCCGGCCGTCAGAGGGCTGCTTGCAAATGCCCAGATGCGTTGTCGGAAACAGGATTCCTTCAGCAGCCACAACGGCGACCCTCAAACCCAGCCCGGCTGCCGGGGAGGCCCCACAGCAATCTGCCCTCGCTCCCCTGTAGTTCTGCTGCCACAAGCCCCCCAGCTTCTGCTCCACAACAGCTGTGACCCTGCGGGGGTCCTGCCCATATGCACCGCAGAGCGCAGCTCCTTGTCACCCCCAGGGTGGCCTTCTCCCTGGCACTCAGTAGCCCTCCTTTTTGCTGTCTTACATTTAGTAGCACCCATGGTGAAACTCAGACTCTAGCAATTACTTTTTCAGGGTGTTTCTTGCCCATAATACTCCCCCAAACCACCTCCTCATGTAGCCCTCCCCAGCGCAGCCAATAGAGGACATAGAGATATCCCTCTTTCTATGCCAGTCCCATCTAAGCCTGTTCTGAGGATTCACTTGGCCACCCCTGATGGTGTAATGCTATGGGAGAGCTGATTGCATGAAAGCCCAGTGCAAATCCTCTGCCAGTGTCCCATTCATCTTACAGTAAAGACGGAGTTCCCTTTTCTTGTGGTGCCCTGCTGGAACAGTGACCCAGACTGGGATGGACTGCCCCATTCAGACTGTGCTTCCCACCATGACTTCTCTTTCTGATCACTAATGTCTCATTCTTTTTCTACCATACAGTTTGCCTCCGGATCCAGATCAACCCCCAGAACAAAGGGGAGTTCCAAGGCATTTCACCGGAGCGGGCGTTTGCTGATTTCCTCTTTGCCAACACCATCCTCCATCTCGTTGTCATCAATTTTGTTGGCTGAGCTCTAAAAGTGACTGTAAGGTACTGAACCATGGAGTCACAAAAGGGGCAACCACAGTTCACAGGGCTTCAATACCTTCATAGTTGGGAGAGAACTAGGAAGATAGTGAATGCAGGAGGCCTAGCTCCCAGCTTTGTGTTGGCCAAGTACAGTAAAGCTTTTGTCCTCTAGGGTTAGGATTTATGGCTTTCTGGTTTCATGCATGTAATTTTTGGCTTTTATCATCTGAAAAGCAGTTTAACTGGGAGTATTACACAGACCTGCTCATGTTTCTCTCTTACAAGATAAATGCCCTGTTCTTCGCAAGAGAGGCTTTGGGAGCTGGAAGTCCTGGGCTCTGTTGTTGAGGATTGTGTTATGTGGAGGCCATGGTATGGCTGGTATCTTAAGTCTGGAGATTCTCAGCAGATGAGAGGAGGGAGTTAGGGACAGGGAGAGTTTGGTGCTGGAAAATGGAGGATGTGCCCTGTTCTGACTGTTGCAAGGGGCCACAAGATCATTGGGGCTTATGGGATATTTCCTCTCCCATTGGAGAAACCCTGCTCATGTTGCCTTTCTTTCTTTCTTTCTTTCCAGGTCTTGAGCTCTGATGCCAAAACCTGGCATTGGGAAGTGCTGTTCCCCAGCAGAGTCTTACCTACTTCCTTGGTGGAGGAAGCGGACACCGGGCTCAAGATTTTGTCCCTCAGACTGCCCTATGGAGGGGTCTGCTGCCACGTTACGGTTACTGTAATCCTTTCTGTCAATAAACACCTTTATGATACTGCATTCTTTTCCCTATTGCTGACAAATACAGAAGTTCTTCTGACACCCAAGTTCCCTTTCAGGCACAGCTCCCCGTCTTTTACATCTCTCCCTCCTATTCTACCCAGCAGGCTTTTTTCTGTGCCCCAGTTTGAGAGGGAAGCAGGAAACAAGTCATGGAAACTCAGTTGTCATCCACCCTTTTCATCTTCCTGTGTCCTACCCCTCCACACCTTTGGCTGGAGAATTTACTGGTGTTCCCTTCATGCATGAGGCTCCATCCTTGCTTCAGGCTTGTCTGGTTTGCTCTGCAGCAGAAACACTGGATAGGTAAAATATATGTTGAGGCAATGTGAGAAAGAAATGCTTGTCTGCTGGCACTCAGGAGACAAAACATGTGATTTGATAGCTTCAACCTCAGCATTAGATTATGGGTCCTGTTCACCACCTTTTTCCTTTAATGTTTCCAGATGTGCTGCAGCCATTAAACCCATGAAAGTGTGAAACCTGGGGCTCCTAAGTCTCTTGCCTAATACAGGCTTTGAAGAGTGAGGTATGAGGAAGCAGTGTCTTTACCATCTTAAAGGATGCTGTCTGGGTCTGTGGTAGGAAACAGAATTCATGCCATCCCTGCCAGCACCACGTCCCTCCAGCCCCAGGCATTAAGCTGGGTTTGTACTGCTGGGGAGCAGGCAGAGCTTGTGAACGAGCCACCGAGCTCTTCCCCTAAGAAGGGCCCTCAGGCAGATGGAGCAGAGCCAGCACTTCACAGAGAGAGGTGCAGCTCCGGGTCTCCCTTTGCCACTGCTGTTGGCAAGCTGCGAGTGCCTCCATGTGGTTTGCGTGAATCGGTCTCCCCACGGTTTGGCTCCAAGCTGGGACCCTCCTATGGCCACTTCTGAGCGCTGCATGAGAGCCTGTAGCAGGGGGAAAAGTGGGATTTTGCAGGGTTTCTTTCGCCTCCACCCCCCCCCCCAATCTTTATCAGCTTGCAATGCCTTTAGTTGCCATGAACTCAGCACTAGAATTCAGGTCTCATTAGAGCTACTTCCACATGTGAGTGAGTTTTATCAAGTCTAGACAACTTCAAGGTCTGTTCCCTATAAAGAGCATGCTCTGGTCTCTGTTCACATTGTAAAAGAGGACACGAAGAGAGGCTCTTTCCTGTACAGGGCCATGTTTAATGAGAGATGACAGATGTTGGGGTCTTTTCTCCAGCAAAACTCCTTCTAGGAAAGATGCAAATTCATCTCCTACCCGTAGGTAGGTATTAAGGGACAGGAGCTGGTGCTGGGGAGAGGGTGCTAGAGGTGGGCCATGGCAGTGTGAGAGGACTCTCTGGCCTCCCCATCTTCCTCCCTCCTTTTTTGGGTGAGGAGAAGAGAAAGGATTTTTCTGCATGGGTTCACTGTCTGTATAACAGGGTGCAGGGGCCTATCAGCAAATTCAGAAATCTGACACAGTTCTAAGATCCCTCCCCACCACTCAGCACACTTTATAATACATTTTCTGCCCCCCTTTACCCTGCCCACGCTATACATAGCTCAATCTTTCCTGCTGCACCCAAAACAACTTCCCCCCAGACTTAAGAGCAGGCTGTGGTGAAGGGGCAGGAAGGGAGGGTGCCTTAACCTCATTCAGTGTTGGCTTGTGGTCTAACGTCTGCTGTTTTTTTCCACACGCTTCTCCTCCTCCCTGCCACGTGCCACACCAGCCCTGCTCCCCTCACCCCCTGTTTTGTGCTCCACTTTCCAGAGGAAGTGGTTTATGTGGTTGGGTGTAGAGGAGCAGCAAAAGGTGACCCAGATCTTGTTTGTGGCATCATGGAACTGGTGGTGCAGCCTCTTCCTGCCCCATCTGCGCCACCAGACCCCTTCCACATCCTGGCTTACTGTGTTATTTCCTGCCTTTGTTTTGCACTGCAGGTTTTCTTTCTTGAAATAAAAAGAAAGAACAAAGTGGTGATGATATCTCCACTAATATCTCTGAAGTATCTTTGAACTAGACCTACAAAACCAGTGTTTTGTAGATCACATACTAAGAGTCACTTCAGTCAAAATATTTATCTATACACTCATTCCTCACTTGGCAAATCTTATCACTGGGGTCATTTAACCTGGAGAAGGCTGAGATGTGGAAAAAGAGGCAGCACGCTGTCCTTCCTCCTTGGCCACACAGCTGGGTGTAGGCTTGAAGTGCAACACAAAACATTTAAGATGGATATTTATTTTAAGAAGTGATGCTAAAGGTAAATGAGCATGGAAACCCTCCTAAATGGTCAGGTGGCAGCACTGTGGCAGGAGACCAGGGACGTTTTATTGTGCTGCTGGTGTGGAGTCA
>NW_009927172.1:2107-7133 GCF_000696875.1 Nestor notabilis | reverse complement strand
CAGGAATGCTGGCATGGTCTTCACACAGGGCCCTCTCCCACATGAAGCACCAGGGCTTTTGGCTAAAAGCATTTGAAGCACGGGCTCTTTCAAAATCAGAGTTCCTTGCAGTGGCTGTGAATCCAACAGGGTGAGAAACACCCAGGGAGGGAGAATCACCCCCATCAGTCTGGCAAGGCTTTCCCTGCCGCTCAGCTTGGGCACTGGTGTGAGGTGTGAGCAAGGTTCAAGCTTTGCAGGAAGGCTGGGTTTCTTTCAGAGCATGCTTCTCATTTCTCTCTCCAAACACATCTCTGGTGCTTCGGAAGGACACGAAGAAATCAGTGTCACAAAAGGCAAAAATTTCCTTTCTATTCTTGCCAGTGACAATCTGAACCTGGAGGCAAGGGCTGGACAGTTGTTGTCATTAATGCAAAGCAGGGACCTTGTTCTCCAGTGATGTTTGGGAGTGGGAACATTTAGAGATAGGGCACTTCACGTTCCTGTGTTCTCCATAGCAGTAGGTATCTGCTTTCAAGAACCTGGACTAGTCCCCTCACTGTGGGCAAGACACATTTTACCTTTGTCTTTATACAGCACAAACTCTACTGTTCGAGGAGAGCTGCTTTCTGCCATTCCCCTCACTACAAGCTGTTCTTACCCAGACACTGCAAGATGTCCTGGAAAGAGACTTTGTAGACCCCTGCAGTGGATCCCCCCAGTCGCTCAAACAGTGCCTGGTGGTGAAGTCAGGCTGTAGAGTCTGCAGCCCTTTCCATCCTTCTCCCTAAAGGCCAGGCTCATTCCTAAAGCTCATCTGAAGGGTGAAACGAGTTCCTCAAACTACAGATACAAAAGACAAACAAGTTTCTTATTTTTGATAGGAACTGTTTAATAGCAGCCAAAGGCCTAAAGAAATGCCAAGACATCAGTGTGGTTGCCAGTACAATTCAACCATTAGCAGCGTGTGATTTCCACATGCATGCAGTGTTTCCAAGGAGCATGCACATGGGCAGGAACATATTTCAGAACAGTTTTATGCAATGATTATGAAAATAAATTGGGAAATCTAAGATCATAGAATCGTGGAATGGTTTGGGTTGGAAAGGACCTTAAGATCATCTAGTTCCAACCCCCCTGCTATGGGCAGGGACGCCTCACCCTAGACCACGTCAAAGATTGTTAGAACTAAAGAAAAAGAACAAAAGTAGTTTGTATTTTTACTAAATGCAAAGCCAAATCTTAAGCTGGTTTAAATTCAGAAAATGTTAAGGCCAGATAGACTCCAAAAAGTACTAAACCCCCATTCTTCTGTTCTGTGATAATGAGGTGAGAATGTCGTTGAATTCAGGGTGACCCTGAGTAACTCTCCCTTCGCTTTTCAGACTGTTGCTACTGAAATGGTGTCTTTGGGTGTGCACTCTAAGATGCACATCCCTGAAAGCCACCAAAATATGAAACATTCGCATTCAGGTAATATTTAACTTGGAGTTATGAACAAACAACACCTCCAAAGAACAGCAATTGGGTGTCATTTTAACACAAGTAGGTAATAGTGATGTTTGGTAATTTCTACTTAAACCAAACTCTGCTTCATGCAAAAAGAGGCGTCATTGTGCTAAATGAATTGGGCATCTGGGGAAGCAGAAGGCTGGGAATTTTAAGCTTATGTTTGAGTAGCTTTAGAACAATGCAACTAAGCAATTTAGATTATAATGGCTGGCATGATACACAGAGAGAGCAAGTGGTATCTCTTGCAATAGGAATGCCTATGTTCCCTCTTGCAGGTGATGCTCTGGTAAAGATTCCTCAGCAGGCTTTTTTGATACTTCAGGACTGCACCATCTGGTTACTTTCATTCCTGTAACAAAAATAAAGCTGTGTTATACCAGTATTTTGGATACAGTCACGGTGACACAACTACAGACTTGGAGTGTCTAAGCAATAGATAGATAGAGGAGAAAGAGACACTAGACCGAAGTATAGACCTAGTATATCAGGTCTGACGTCTTAAAGTCAATAAGCATCAAACATTCCCGGCTGGAGACTGGTCAGGGGATGAATTGGACGGATGAATGCAGAAAGGGAAGGGAAGGGAAGGTAGGGATATAGAAATAGAAGGGAGAGATGTCTAGAGAGAAGAAAAAGTTATATTTGCATGTGGATAAGAAAAAGTAGATAGACTTGAGGGGTGGGCAAAAAACAACAATACGGCCAAAGGAGTAGAGGGATTTTACTGTTGGTAGACAAAAAGGTGTACGCATAGACTGCATAAACACTTATTACAGAGAAGGAACACTCATAGCTAATGAACTGATACAGATGTTTTCTAGCAGAGGCCTCACTGCCCCCCATGCATACTCACTTTTTTTTCCACATAAGCATCGTCATCAGGACATTAAAAATTATTCCTTTCATTAAAATTATTTTCAGACCCAGCTGTGATAAAGACATCATGTTCAGGTTCTCATCTGTAAAAGGAACAGAGAGGGAAAGTCACAAGAGCACTGAGACATCCTCGCTTCCAGACAGACTTACAACCACTCTTAATGAAGCTGTTCTGCTTTGTGTGACTGAGCCATCTAGTAGGGTAGCTACCGAGACACTGACTGGGACTGTCTCACTGAGAGACTTTAATTTCTTCCAGTTGGTGTTTCAAGGGCTGCTTTCATTCAATAACCACTTATTCATGCAATATGCAAGTCTGCCAACCATCTGGCTGGTTTTAAATACAGCGCTTTATAAACCCAGGATGCTGGAGGCATCCCTCCTTCTTCTCCCTGAAGTTTTTTAAGATAGGCAGGGGGAAAGCAAGTTAAATTTGATTCAAAGAACACAAAAGCTACTTGGATTTTCTATTAATCTCAAATTACAAAGCCATTTTCATTTGCAAATACACTGTTCTATATTGGGGGAGCAGGGAGCTGTCATCAAATAGTAATATTATGTTTATCTTTGAAGAACACCCGGTGAAATGACTGGTCAAATCAGCCGAGTTTACTGATGGGTGTTTCTCTGAAGTGGTGCTTTGGAAACATTTGGCTGACTCGGTTCTTTTAGTAAGGCTGCATGCTTGCAAAAGCATAGCTATTCTGCAAGCAGGGTGAGAGCAGAGGCAGGTCAGCTCCTTTGAACCAGCAGGAAGGCAATTGCCTGGGCTCCAGCACTGGTTAATACACTCCCACAGCCATGAGCTGAAGCAAAGCTTTCTCAGATGCACTGTATCTCTAGTGCAACCCTGCTTCTGAGCACACACTGCAGAAACCACACGTGTATCTTTTAGTTCATCAGGTGTTTGTGCACCCCAAAATAAAACCAACTGGTTTGAAGTCTGAAATACAGGCAGGCATCCAGTAAAGCTGACTCATATCGGTACTTGCAATCATGACATGATGGGCAGCACTGTTTGGTTGGCCTTAGCAAGGGCATGTAGGCACTGGCTACACAAAATTACCAGCTCAGATCTGGAAGACTACATTAACCCAGTGACTTCCAGCCTTGATGGTTAAAGCCTCTGGGGTCCCTTCAGAAATTTCCAGTCTGAGCTTTTTTCTCCAACAGGATTCCTGCAAACAGGAAACATTAACCAAAACTTGGGAAGACACTTCCTTTAATCAGGACAAGCTTTACTCCTCAAATGCTGTGTACGTTGTGTACGTACCTGTCCTGAACTGTAGAGACATCCCTGTAACACAGAAGGCACTGGAACCTGTATAAAGTAACAATAAATGTAGTTAATAACAGAAATGTACTTCCTCGGAAGTTCATAAAGATAAAGCTGTACTTAGAAGGGCTGGGTTAGAGTTTCTAATCTAGTAAACCCTCCCAGAGACACTCATTTCTGCAGCTTTCAGGGCAAGCATAAAACATGATCCAATTAAACTTTAGTGTTCCATTAGACAAATGAATTTTAAGCTTTATATGCCCCACAGTGTGATGTTAAGATCTCTTTGCTGTGATGGCACCAGTCTACCAACCCTTAATCTTGTTTCCACCAAGGAGGAAGGCAAAAGAAAACAGAGGCAACAAGCAACATTCCTCTGGAGTTTAGGAGCATAATGCAGCATTGCTTGCAGGGTTGGGAGCTGTAAGTCCTGATCATACTAATAGCACGAAGACCAGAGCACCTCCAGCCCTGAACAGACATCCAACAATGCCATTACCACTTTCAGGATCTTCCCCCGCCAGTTCTCCAAATCCCTCGTGATTTGCACCGCACAGCATTTCATCTTTCTTGGCCCAGTAGGTTGACAGGTAGCTCGCTTCCTGTTTGTTCTCAGGTGTTGTCACCTCCACAATAGTATTTGTCACCTTATCAGCCCAGTTAAGAGTGAGCTTTTCAGGAGAATGATCTGTGATAAGGCACATTTCCAAATCCTCATCATCTTTAGAGCTCAGCCTATAGACTGAAGGAGATGGAGTAACATCTGAAAATGGAGAAGAGACATTAGATGATGAGTCATATTTCCTTCAGTCTTAAATACTGACACTTAGGTAGGCAGGTTCTTTCATGATTCCAGTGGAAGGCTGCCTGATCACAGAGATCTTTAGATAACCAAGGCATCCACAACAGATGATGCAGGAGCCACATGAAACATACTGACTTATGTTGTGTGGGAGGCACAGAGAGTGGTCAAGCAGGACCCCTAGAACATCCAAAATGATACTCGTGGGCATCCAAGCCCTAGTTGTCTCTATTTAACCCAGTCAGTCCCCTCTGCAACAACTCATTCATCTCTAACCTGCAGCCTGGGCAGGATCTTAGCCTGGATGCATTCAGCAACGTGCATAACACATGAATAGAGTTCTCCCTTCTTGCTTCACTGAGATGTGCCTGGAGGGAACTGAGCAGCTCAGGAGCATTCTGCATTTTCTGCAAATGTGTAGTCAGATCCACCACTGACATTCAAAATCCCAATTCCTCCACCTGAGGGACAGTGTATAAGCTACCAAGTCTTCAGCATGTTCCCAATCACCACCAGTGTAGCTGATTTGATTCCTATAGGAGAAAGCAAGGAAAGCCACTGTGAAGCTGCTGCATTTAGGG
>NW_009927172.1:0-2076 GCF_000696875.1 Nestor notabilis | reverse complement strand
AAAGGTGAAACCAATGAAAGTTTCCTCATGTTCCTTGACCTGACAGTGCAGGACAAGACTTTTTACTACATTTTCCCCTGCAGAAGAGGGGTGTGGGGAACTGAAGGCTGCAGATACAAGACACCTGGGGTTTTTTTCCTGTTTCCCTGCTTCAAATTCTGCTAGCAAGTCAATTAGACTAGGATTTTCCACACATATCAAAACACTGCCTGTGGTTAGTGTAAACTTGTACTCTCAGCATACGTTTTGTCTTGTCTAGCTCTTGAAATCTGATTCTTTGAGAAGGTGCTTTCCTAAATCTTTGCTCATGAGTAATAGTAAAAAGTTATGGGCGTTGCATTACTCTAATGATGAACAGATGAAATACCATTAAAGACATACTGCAGCAAAGACGCTGCCTTTGTTCTGGTGCTAGAGTCTTTTTCTTTCCTTTGCATATTTATACCCTGATAAGTTTTCTGATAGTCTTGGTAAATACCAGCTATGATAACCCCAGCGCTGTGGCCTGTGCTTCCTGTTATTCCATCTTAATGAGTTGGCAGATGTGTTGGAGATGTTGTATTGCTATTTGTGACCTCTTCTTCCAGTAAAGATTGAGAAGTAAATCATGATACTCTGAGCTGTCCACCGTGCCCAATTTCATCTTTACCGAAGGGTATATTCCAGGTGGAAGAACAGGAGTTCTTGGAATGCTATTCCTGTCCACTCTACCAAGAAAGCCCGCTTTGGAGACTGATTTCAGGGAGAAAGCAGTAGAAGACTGTTCCAACATCAGACTGAGACCTATGCCTTTTTTCCAAACAAGCTGCAGTAGAAATCCTGAACTGCTTTAGCACACAGCTTGTATCATGCAGATTTATATCATTCTCGATTTCCTCCAAAGCAAACTTTCTGAATCTCTGGTCAGACTGGAATTGGTGTGGCAGAGATCTTAGATTCTCTTACCATTCCTCAGCCTGACACATGAAATTCCACAGCTAGAGTAAACGTGGAGCTATTGCCCAACTCAGAGGAAATACACATACAGGCTAATCTTGACCCCAGAGGAGCAACTCCAGTGAATTAATGAGCACTTTAGTGATGATTGTCCCCCAGTGCAAGTTCCAAAAGGTCTGCCAGAGGTCTTTTGTGAGCCCTGCATGGTAAGAGGTACTGTGCCACAGTGAGTAGCTTCATGCCTGCAACATTGTCTTAGCAAGCTCTGTGTCATGAGTTTCCTTCCAATAGTTTAATAAACTCCTGTTTAGAGTAGGAATTCTGATTCCTCCAGGTATGTGAACTCTGCAAGTTGCCTAACTACAAGTGCAATAGATACACTCAGGTCTGAAATAGACTCGCAGAAAACTCTGTAGTTTATTTCTTCCCTTCAAAGCTCACGTACCTGGAACACTAAAAGTTGCTCACATACAGTGGCACAGTAAGTTGCACCTACACAAGTTGTCAGTTTTACACCTTCTGGCCCAGGGAAGCTCCACAGCTTGTGAAATTCCCATTATTGCTCTGCAGAGCATCTCTGCAGCTCTGCAATATCCAGCAGATACAGCAATAACCAAGAGATCGCTGGTGCTACATTTTGGCAACGGCTTCTGAACTGCAGCTCGCTGCTCTCCCAGCAAACATTCACTTTGGGGGGATTGAAGTTTCCAACTCAACAACTCAGTGACCCAAATCTCAGCAATCTTACTTGGTATCACCAGGAGCCTGGTCCCGTGTCCAAAGGTAACTTGGTAGCTATTCATAGACACTGTGTTGGTTGCCATAGCAAAAACCTGCATAACACTATCAACCCCAATCTACCTGAGTGACATTCCTCAAGGAAATCCCACCGTTCTGCATGCACGTACTTGTAATGCATTACACCTTACCTCCATGGCCATGGCTTGTTCTTCTCCCTTCCCACACCACAGACTCATTAATGCCGCAAGGAAGAGCCACAAGGCAATTCTCTTTCCACCTCCATCCTTGACAAATCCAAACCAGCACCACTCACTAAAAGCCATTAGTTTCTTTCTCATCTCTCTTCTTGTATTTCATCTACTTGTTTTCCCAAGTTTTCACTTGCTTCCTTTCCCCAGG
>NW_009927171.1:112113-112544 GCF_000696875.1 Nestor notabilis | reverse complement strand
TGCCTCATAGGAAATAGGCAATGCAGCTCCGGCCAGACCGGATTCCCTGATAAACAGAATTCTCCCGGCCCTTTGCTCCCGTGTCCATAACTGCTCGGAGCTAATACAGCGATTGATTTACTTCTCCAAAGGGTCCCGCTGCGAGGGGGAAGCAGGAGTTTAGAGAACCTCCTGACCCCGAGCCGTAACCTCTCTACCCGCCATCCCTTCTCCCGGTGGGACACTCGCGGCTGGGGAAGCCCGGGCCGTGGTCCACGCTTGAAAGCGAAAGGGCCATTAATCACCTCTCCTCGCTTTTAATTGGCCTTTTGCAATTAGCGCCTGTTGCAGGGATGGCGACCTGTGGGCTGGAAGCGAGCCCCGCCGATAGCCCCCTCGGTTCCACTTCACGGGGGCATGAGCGGGTCGTGGCCAACTCCCGCTCCGTGGGT
>NW_009927171.1:108946-111891 GCF_000696875.1 Nestor notabilis | reverse complement strand
CCGGCTCGCCATCGCCCACGGCTGGACCTGACGTCAGGAAGAACTTGATCTCGCCCGCTTTGCTCCTGCTTCTGAAACTGATCCTTGAAATGAGAGAACAGACTCTACACAATTCCCATGGCCTTGACATAAGGTACAGCGATAAATATACACCACTAATGAGCAATTACCATATAATCACCTTCCAATTAGCTCGCATAATGATGAATTAAACATTCTAGCCTGCTGGATTAGGTTTCTTACTTTGTATATTATTTACGAAGGCTAGCTTCTGCTGAGCACCAAATATCAAATTAGATAGGGAATTTTCACTTGGGGGTAGTTATGCATTCAATGCATGCCCGGAGTTTTTGTCACCAGCTAACTGAAGTGTATTGGAAGGTAGTGTCCATCTTTTACTCTCTTTCCTTTTTGATGTCTTAAAAGAAAGTCCACGGTTTTCCACCAAAGCTCCGCACGTCGCCTTCCCCTGTCTTAATCCTTCATCCTTCCCTAGGGCTGGCCAGTCAGGAAAACTGACCTGTTTTTATTTTCCCTGGGACGGTTAAATAATGAGGAGCAGGCGGAGGTAGGAGCTGGGAAGAGTGATGGAGCTCCTCTCTCGCTCATGGTTCCACCACCTCTGCGAGATGGGCAGAGACCCGGACAGGTAGAAACAACCTGGTCCCCTCTCGGGGTGGCGGGACTGGCCGGGCAAAGGTGGGGACATCACCCCACCACGGTCTCCACACTGATCCATGATCCCCCACCCGTTTTCTTTGCCATTCTGGGCAGGATGCTCTGAAACCATCCCCATCGAGTCCGGCTGAGTTTGATCTTTGGATACTGGGTGCCGGTTCTTCCCTGGAAGGCAGGGAGAGGAGGAGCATCAGCCCCCTGAGAGGGAAGAAGAGTGGGAAAGGCGCTGGCCCTATCCCAGGAGGGGATGGAGGGATGTGGAGGGGGTCCCGCAACAGAGTGTGGCAAGGGGAAACCCAGCCCGAGGCTGCCTGGCTTTTGTTGGTTTATACTGGACTCTTAATGTTTTCTTAATTAACCGCTGGAGTGTGACTAAACCTCTGCGACACGTTTACAACCAGGCTATAAAGTGGGAGCTGAGGGTCTCTCTGCCTGAAAACACTCGCTGGTGTCTTGAAGTGGGGCAGAAAGCCGCCCCGCAGCCCCACGAGGGCTTAGGCAGTCTCTTGCTTGGGGTAAGCATTTTAGAAGTGGGGGTCTTTTCCTGCAAAGGAGAGGGCAAACTGGTACCCGCCTCTTGCACCGCTCTGTTCTCCCCCGGCTGAAGCACGGAGCTCTGGAAAGTCTCAGCGATTCCCACATTCCCAGGCAGGAAAGGAACAGCCCAGGAGAGCAGCGACGCTCGACATCCCCGGCCTTTTTTATTTTCTTGCCTCCCCCCCCCCCCCCATATAATTGTGTTTTGTATTTAAAAATAGTAATAAAAAAGGCAGGAGGAATTAAGAACTATTTCAGTCCTCGAGTGAGAGTGTTGACTGAATTGGGTGTTGGTGACCTGGCCCCGAATAAACTCCGATAAGATGTGGAAACTCATCTGTCAAGTCCCGACCGCCTGGAAGCAGCAGCTGATCCAAGCCTCCTAGTCGAGCGAAGTTGCTTAGTTCCCGTGTTTCGGTGGGGTTTCGCTCACAGCTTTATCAGTATTTGAATAGTATTTTGCGGTTTTGCTGTGTTCAGAGAGAGCGCCAAGTCCTGGCTCTCTCCACAAGGCCGAAGAACACAGCCCTGGCTGTTGTTTTATCGTTAGATCAGCAAGTTGGTATCAGAGGCAGGGAAGAAATTCTTGTGGGTTGCGAGAGTGAGAGATTCCCAGATAAACTCTTCTGTGATCTCATTTATAATCCACACGATCACGGCTATTTTAGTTGGCATGTCGAGAGGAGACGTTTACTGCGATGGGATGTTTAGGATCCAAATATGATTATAAAGCCTTTTCCAGGGAGTTATCTCATGTGCCGTCCTCCTTGTCCCGGCAAACACATTTCCTTTTGGAAGCGGTCTGTAAGCCCGAGTGTACCTGATCCCCCCAGGGCTGCCCAATGTCACTGCTCAGAGACAAGGAAAAGGGAAGAAAGAGGAATAAGGGATTTGGAGGAGTAATGGCTGTTCCAATAAAACCTGAAAAGGTCTTTTCATAAGAATAACGTTATATTATTTCTATTCCCGGGGAATGCAAAATAATAGGAAGCCGGGTCGACGCTAAAGCACTGACTAAAATCTGTAAGGAAGAAAGGGAGGGAGAAAGAAAGGGAAAAAGAAATAAAGAGAGAAAGAATGGAAAGAGAGAGAGAGGGGAAACTGGGAGAAAAGAGAGACAGGGAAAGACAGAAACAAAGGAAGACAGAAGAAAGAGGGAGAAGGGAAAGAAAGAAAGGAAGAAAGAGAGAAAGAAAACGGAATAAGAAAAAGAAAAATAATAGAAATAAAAGGGAAAAGGAAAAAGAAAGAAAAAGAAAGTTAGGAAGGGATAGAAGGAAGGAAAGAAGGAAAGAAAGAAAGAAGGAAGGAAGGAAAGGAAATGTCATGTGTGGAAGGAGAAGCCAAGGTCTCAGTGTGGGGCTGGATGTCGGTGTTTCAGGGACAGTGTCAGAGGGACTATGTGGAAGGGTCGTGAGTTCAGCGTCAGGCTGGCTGGGAAATTCACGTCAATTTGCCTTTGGGAGAGTCAAGGGCTTTAGGAAATCCTCTTTCTTTCCACCATTGTGGCAAAGTCCTGAGAGGTTGGGGTCTGTCTGTTCTGCCGGTTTTCCCTGGCAAATCAAGGCGACCCCCAAAGAGCCTCCCTCGGTAAAGCGGAGAGTCCTGGCCGGGCGGTTCCGCCTGTGCAGCGCCGAGCACCGACGGCGGGCAGGGTGGGCATCCTCACTGCGGAGGGCCTTTTTCCTCTCCCCGGTGGATGTTTGCCTTGCCCAGGGGCCCGATCTGTG
>NW_009927171.1:96752-108371 GCF_000696875.1 Nestor notabilis | reverse complement strand
TGACGGGGCCTCTTCTTCTTTTGCGGGTATAAGGGTAAAACTCGGGCAGTCTCCCCTCTCGTCCCCCGTGGCTTAAATGAAAAAGGAATAAAAGGCAACATTTACACCAGTTTAATTAAGGAGAGCTCTTGTGCCTTCAGGAGGATCGCTTGATTTCACATGAAATATTCATACAGGAGGTTTCCTGAGCGGCTCCGTTTAATCATTCCTGTTGCCAACGACGGGCTCTGTCTTTACACATGTATGCTATTTGATTTTAATGTCCCCACTTTTCCATCTGCACATGTCCTAAAGGTAAGTCCCCGTGAAGAAGCCAGGCATGCGAAATATTGCCTGTCCCGGCTCCTGCGCCGACGGGATACATCAGTGCGGGGGGGGCCTGGACCCGACCGCCCCGTCGGTCCGTTCCGCTGGAGGCCGATGCTCTCCGCACCTGCGGAGCCCTCCGCAGCCTCCCACGGAAGGTGGGGAGCCAGGCGGTGGGGAGGGGGTGCGCACCTCCTTCGCCCAGCCCTTCCAGCCGTGTCCTCCGCTTTTTTCTCTCCCCCGCTGAACTGTTCCGCATTCAGCCGGACGAATTACTGCAATTATATATCCCTATTTAAAAGAAGAAAAAAAACAAGACAGAAAACAAAACACACAGGAGGAAAAGAATGTGGCGTCGACTAATTTAAACCAGTTCAAGTGGAAGGGCTGTCAGTTCTTTAAGTAAATGATGCTGTGTTGATTCAGATGTTTCTCGCCGTAATTGCTGTCTGAGGGGTAGAGCAGAGGCGCAAACTCCGCTACTCAAGCCGGGCCGGAGCATTCCCCCGGGGGAAGAAACATCCTGGGGGGCCGGAGGGCCTGACCCCCCCCCCCCCCCCCCCCCCCCCCCCCCCCTCCCAGCAAGGAGCCTTTGCAGACTCCTTGTCACGCTGTCTGGATGGGGAAGAAGCTAAAAGGAATGGGAAAGGACATCTACCCCTGAAACGATGAGTCCCGCTGCCCCCTTTGGATGTACACAGGCAGGCTTATCTATCAATCACACTTTTTATTGGGTGTCACAAGCTGGGGTGTTGGGAGAGAAGTGCATGTTAAATGGTGCCATTAGACTGTAGTGCAACAAGCAGAGAAGAGGTAATTGGCAGCAATTCTCAGACCCAGTCCGGTGACCTGTTAATCTGTTGCCACCAGCACTCAGCCAGGTGAAAAGAAAGAAGAAAAGCTGCAGGATGGAGGAAAAACTCTGACTTATCTCAGACCTGGTCAGCTTGTTAATATTCAACTTGTCAAGAAAGAAGGTTTCTGAGGGAACCCCGTCTCTGCTCAATCAGACGGTTGCTGAGTGTGGTATATCATCCCTGGTTTAATCTGTTCTCTCAGTTTTTGGGAGGTTTTTTTGGATATTTTTCTGCCCTTCCTTCATTTGGATCATGCATGGTTTGGCACCAGATTGTTGGAAGGAAGAACTAGAGGGTCTCTGCAGAGCCAGGAGTGTTCAGCAGCTCTGCCTTTGCATTTCCAGGCCAGAAAGTGTCTGTGTGATTGGAAAATTTGGGAGGTACAAACAGGCCTTCACCCTCCAGAAACTTGGCTTGTATCAACCTCCCTGCTTCATTCATAACCGAGCAGGAAGGAGTTGCTGTCCCGATGGCACAGACGGGACTGTTTGGGTGGAAGGCTTTGTACCACCCTTAGATCCCGGACCAAACATCCGCTGTGGCTGGAGCATAAGAAAGAAACTTAAAAAGGCTGAAACAACTGTTTAAAAACAATTCCTCCACAAGGTTATTCTGCATCTGAAAGAAGAGATAGGCCCTTGGGCAGCTTAAAGGAAAACAGATTTTTAACAGGTGCCTTGGAACCAGCAGTGTTTTGAAGAGCTCAGGGTAAAAACCATGACTCCCCCAAAATTAAAGTTGTTTTACAGAATGTGGCAATCAGATGGGACCCACAGAACCACCATTGTGACGTACTTCTTTCAGCACTAAGCAGGGGACATAAAGTGTGTTTGAGTTTGCTTTTTTTATTGCAGCTTTCCAGCCTTCCTTCGTTATTCTTTTTCTTTTAAACTGAAAGGATTATCACGAGACCTCCCTAAAAAACAATCTCCACAAGTATAGGGCTGAGTCTGGTGGCTCTTACACAACAGTGAATAATTTCTGAAATGGCTACTGGGTCACAGACAAGGAGATTCAGGATATTTTCCATTAATCATAAATATTTCAAGCAGGTAAGTTTAAGACTTTTTTTTCATTGCTGCTGAGCTATTCTTTCTCTCTCATACACATGCACACAGACAAGAGCTACTTAGAACACACGTGGATTTGAGTCCAAATCAATGAATAAATTACACAGATGGGTTTCATTGCTTCTATATTTGCTACATGTAACAAATCAGCAAAAATGTTCAGCTCATTAGCAAGGACAATACAGTGTTGGAGGGGTCAAAAGCAAGAATGAGAGAAGTGTTCATTTTTTTCATGCAGTGTGACTGATGGCTGGCTGAGCAACTGTGATTTATACCAGACCTTTCCCTTAATATAACATACTTTTGTGAATCTTGTGAGAAAGCCCAAAACATTAATATATGACAGAATTAAAAATAACTCCCTTAAATAGACTAAATTACATGTTTTGGAAAGTTCCAGCTATGTGCATCTCATCACACTATTTTAGTGCTGAAGAACTGTCTTTTTTTTGCAAGAAATAACTGTTATCCAGTAGCAGCTAAACCATTCCAGTAGGTGTATCTAAGCATTTTTGGGCAATACATTAAGAACCAGTAAATCTACATGCTCTAAAATAAAGGTTTTACCTTTTATCTTATGAATGAAGATTGGTGTATTGTGAAAGAGCTGTGCACATACATATTCGTAGCCCTTGTTTCACATTGTCACTTTTTCTTAGCTTTTAGGGTGACACCAAATACCTGTTTTTTCCTGCCTATCCATTGTCACTGCAGAGTTATTAATTGAAGATAAGATTGTTCTTATGATGGAGCCATCAGGTCAAATGTTGGAAACCTTTCCACTTCTGGCCCAGGGACGAGGTGTGACTGAAAGGCAGCGATGAGCTTTGCTTGGAGAAGGATGCAGGAAGCTGTGCAAAGCTTTTAGCGGTCATGATAAGACTGGTGGGAGAAGTGTCCTTTTCTGATTTTTCAATGAACAGGACTTAGACACTGTGATAAATGAGACTGCCTCATGTCATGGTGGGTATCAGAAGCCTGTACACTCACTTCTGGGATGCTATGCAGATGACTGTAGCGTGAGAGCACTTTCAGGTAACGACACAGCAGACATGCCACCGGTGAGTTTATGATGCTCAGGATACACGTATGTCCTCCTAATTCTACATTCCTATGGCTGTCTGAGTCCAGGTCTCTTTATTTTTGTGCTGCTGATGGATACAGACTCTGTGATCCATGCATGGCCTGGAAAATCCTCTAAATACCATAAAGACTTACCAATAAGTCATCTCTTGGGCCATTTCTGTTTCAGGGGAAACTCTTCCAGAGCTACTGGTCCACTGCTGAGTTGTACAGCTAGTGATTTACCATGTCAAACTTGGCGTGTCTCCTTCGAAGGTTTCTCTGTACATGAATGTTCCTAAACCTTGCCACTGTCTTGGGAACGCACACACTCACCCATGTGTGGGAGAAAACGCAGCCTGATAATCCAATTCATGTCCTCAGCACATGCAAAGCTCCTTTCAGAACCTGAAATCTATGTTCTTTTCCTTATTTAAACTCTATTTAGCATCTAAGTGAGACACAGCAAGTTGGCAGGCTGGAACTAAAGTGACCTATATTCCAACGAGTTACAACTGTGTGTAATGGGAGAGGCAAGGGTTTTCTGTAGGAACCTGCATCACAGCCCACTTAAGAAAACACGAAAATATTTTACCAGGTTCTGGATCAACCTAAAGTCTTGCAAGGTGGAGAACATGAGCTCTGGCCTCTGTGTAATGTATTTTGATGTGGCCTGTGAGACAGGTCTGTGGCAGCTGAAGTTCCACTGCAGCACTGAGCCTTGCTGGGGTGATGCTTTCAGTGGCTGCTGCTGAGACGGCCAAATCCCCAACTGCCAGCATCAGTCTGCTTGGGAAAACTGGTTTAAGCCAGCTGAAAATTTGGCCCCAGGGTATAAAAACTGGGAATATGAGCTTTTTAATGAAAAGAGCCCATTTAGTTTCTAAGAGGGGACCAAGTAGACCACCTTGCCCTCTGGTACCTTCTGGCAGGAAGTATCACTGTTTCATTCAAGTGAGATATGTAGGGGAGGTAAATATCTGCTCATAGGTATTTTCAAGCTAGTTTGACAAACCAGAAAGACAAATCATAGAACCCCAGAACAGTTTGGACTGGAACCTCACTGCCCTCACAGGGAAGAACTTCTGCCTAATGTCTAACTAAATCTCCCCTCTGTCAGGTTAAAGCCATTCCCCCTTTCCTGTCCCTACATGCCTTTGTAAAAAGCCCCTCTCCAGATTTCTTGTAGCCCCTTTAGGCACTGGAAACTGCTCTAAGGACTCCTTGGAGCCTTCTCTTCTTCAGGCTGAACAAATCCTTTTGCTCCGTGTTTGTATAGTTCCTAGCACAGCAAAGTTCTGGTCCATTACTGGAGCTGCCAGGATTTCTACAGTACAGATACCAAGTCCACAATGCATCTGCTAGAAAGCTTACAAACCTTTCATGCTATTTATGTACTAATCTGAACAGCGTGGGCCAGATTTTGATCTTAGTTATGCTGGAGTAAATGAGATATGGGTTTGGCCTTACATCCATAAGATCTCTAGTCAATCAGTGCTTCTAATGTGCTCATCATGGAAATATCTTGGCACTGTGTGGCTGGCCCACTTCAGTGTGACTAGAATAGCAAAACATTATATTAAGCAAACAGAACAGTTTGATTTATAGATTTGTGGTAAGAATAGTTCAGTTTTCCAGGGTGTTCAATTTAATTAACATTCTCCAGGGAAAAAACTGCTATTGTTTCCCTAACCACATGCCTTCCAATACAAAATAAACTCTTGCTGGTGTGTATGTGCTGCTTAATTATCCTAAATGGTTCCTTTTGAAAGTTGTCTATTGACCTGCTTCTACACTTCACAAGTGGAGCATATCCTATTCACTCAAGAGTGTGTATCTACCTGCACTTAGCAAGAAAGAGATACCAAATGAATTTTAACACTGCTAAAACAGGAATACAACAATAATTCCCAAGTGGTATGTGTGAATAAGGCTGCAAGGAGAATTTACAAAGCCAAGTAAATTGCAGCAATACCTGTAAGTCCTAATTCCAGCCACCATTATATGGTTGCAGATGTCTAGAGAGAAATCTACAGTGAGAGGCTGTTCCTGGATGCTTCTGGAGCACAAAGCAGGGAAGTAGGGGACAGTCTACCTGCTTGGCCCACCAGAGACCAAATTCTGCATCCAATATTCACTTTGAGCTGCTCCATGGTTTTGATGTGCTGTTTCCAGAAGGATGAGCTGCAGTAAAAGCAGATCCTAGGCACTCAGGTCACCCCTTGCTCAAAGGGCTGTGTAAATCACACTGTCTTTCACACCAACGCGGTGTCTGAACCTCTGTCTCCATCTTCCAGGCGCTCTCGTTGCTTTTCAAGAGCGCTGGGATTCAGAGGGAGGAGATGGTGGATCTGTCTTGACTCCATTTATTCCAGCGCTTAAGTGGAAACAGAACTGGGCCCAGTGAGCATTGCAGTGTGGGATGACAGGAGGGCGAGTTTTCGTGTAGTTGAGTCAGTAGTGAGAGCTGGCTGTAGCCGGCTCTGACTGAACACAATAAACAATTCCACTTGCAACATACTGTACTATTTAAGGGCTCATAGATGCCAGTGGGAGTTTTGCCTGAATAACAGGCAAATAGCAGGTCCTTATTCTCTATCATGTCTCTTGAAATATTCCAGCCCCACATGTGGTGCAGAGGCAGATAAAGGGAACTGGGAGAGGCGAGCAGTGCAGCGGGGCAGTGCCACTGCCTCCCCACCTCTGGAGGGATGGTCTCCCTCTGGCTGACGGGTTCCCATCTGTGCTGGAGCCGTCTGGAAGATGC
The DNA here is from genome assembly GCF_000696875.1 of Nestor notabilis. Classification (NCBI taxonomy): domain Eukaryota; kingdom Metazoa; phylum Chordata; class Aves; order Psittaciformes; family Psittacidae; genus Nestor; species Nestor notabilis. Next base: position 102,309 of record NW_009927171.1, on the reverse strand, counting down.
TCTGCGAACGGCAGTGCGTGGGCCAGAGAAACTACGCAATTAGTCCCTAGGAACTGTGGGTTAACTCTGCAAAGTAAATGACACGTTTGCAATGATTGCCTGTAGATTTAACATCTATTAATCTCTGCCACTGTCTTTCCATTAGTTTTGCTTTCCGATGACACCATGGTGTAAAAAAAAAAGGAATCCAAATTTTCGGGTAACATCAGAAATATTTTTCTCTGCTGTGCAATGTGCAAGCAATTTATTGAATGGTCTCAGAAGACAAGCTGTGTTGATCTCCTCCTGCAGGACCACTGATTCAAACATAAAGCAACAGGTTAAAATATGTTCATATGCTCATTCATAAGATATTAAAAAATAAAACTTGTCAAAACAGGTGACAGATTCCTTCCTAATATTATTGCATATCATTTTCATAAATGTGGAGGCAGCTTTTCTGAGAAACATATTTTAAACACATCTAAATTATATTAAGAGTCAAGGCCTGATTTGGTAACAAGCTGTGAGACATCAAGGATTCTTTTAATGAAGAATTCACGCTGGAAAAATGTATGTCTCAAGACATATGAATAGATGTCTCCATCATTACTAACCCTTTGCTGCCTGTGCCTTGATTTATGGTAAAAGCCAAATCCACAGAAAGAGATTTAGATGAAGTCCTCAACTCCAAATAGCCATTAGGGTCTCTTTGCTAGTACACAGCACTAAACAGAGCGGCATCAGCAAAGATGCCTGAGGTTTGATTTGAATTTTGCTCTAGTTGACTGATACTATTTATACCCTGGGCTAATCAGAACCAGGGCTGTTTCATCATGCTAAATGTCAGGAAAAATATATCATGTGCATCAAGGGAGAAATCTTGGCCCCACTGAAGTCAATGGCAAAACTCCCATTGATTTCATTGGGGCCAGGATTTCACCCTGAATAAAAACTCATGTTTTATACGCAATTTAAATGTCAATGGGTTTATCTGAGAGTGTTTTTAAGAATCGTTTTGAGGAAAAATATATTACTGAAATGCTATTACGTATTTATTTAACCTTTACAGAGCAACTGGTGTTTTAACAAGCAGAGAATTTAAGTGGAGTACCTCAAGGCTGAAGTTGTATGATAGGCAATTGGGCAACTATTAGAAGACGTAAGTGAATGTGATTCATAGAATCATAGAATGGTTAGGGTTGGAATGACATTCAATGTCTTCAAATACAATTTCAGTAATAAGCTCCTGGGTTTGCATCTGGATGATCCAGATGTGAATATTTGTCCTTCTGGGTAACGTAATAGCTCACCAGGACACCAGTGCAACGGATGTAATATATTTGATTTGACGAGCCTGTTGGACATGAGAAGGAGCTTACAGTTGTTAATCTGTCTTGCTCTAACAGTAATTGAACACAGCCCCATGACCTATGAAGTCTTGCCGGGCTTCAGCAGCCATGGAGAAGACCTGCTGTCTTTGGTACTGTCTCCAGTAGAGGAGGTGGACAGAGTGTCACTGTGGGCTTTGGGCATCATCAGAAAGGTTTGGGAAAACCCTAAGGTCCACCTTATTCTTCTCCTAAGTGAAAGGATTCTTGTCTTTCCTTGTTAGCGTAGTGAGTGAGTGAAGCGTTAGGATTTGTGAGTTTCCATATTTGCAGAAGTCACATTCTGCTGAGACGATTCACAAGCAGAAAAATAGGTTTGTTTTCACTGGCTAATTAGTTCATGGTGTGTATTTCTTCAGCTGTGTACTTATTACTTTGAAAAGTATCATGGGATCAAGAAACCAGCTTTGCATTTCAGTCAAAAGAAGAGCCAGTGGGAAAAAAAATGTACGTGAACAGCATTTAGTGATGGGAAAGCAGCACATCCCCGCTTAAAAAGCACTCTGGAAAAGATATGTTGTAGTCAGTGAATCTCACTTCTAATCAAAACCACAAATCTGGTGTACAAAATGTTCCCTTGTTTTGAACGGATCTATTCAGACTGATTAATTGTCCACAATTTTGTCTGAAAACCACACTGTGGCATCGCTTCAGCACTAACTGCCCATCTTGCATAGACACCGTTGGTTCCTGAAATACTTAGCTTTCCTCTCAGTTTAGAATGGGTCCCTTCCAAGTATTCACTTAGTCTGATCTTGTTTAAATTATGTGAATGGACAAAATTATAGCCTTTGATGCTATGTTGCGAAAACATTTAATCTAGTTTGTTTTTAGCTTTCCTTTGACTGGTACAAGAAACAAAGCATGGGAAAATAGGCAAATCATGACTTATGGGTGAGTGGCTAGTCACATTTGGAGCTAATTTGTTTTCTAAACATTTATACTTCCTAAGAAACAGTTTCTGCAAAAGAATAGCTCCTGGAAGTGGGTACAGTACTGGTCAGAGAAGACGAAAACATGACATTTGATGTAGTCACCTCGATTAAGGTCCTGTCCAATTAGGTTTAACAAGACAGGCTTAGAGAATCATCTGAAAATATAGTGAAGAATATTAAAGAACAAAGAAGCCTCTAGTCTCAAAGGACCAGGGAAAAGAATTTCAAACCATCTTGACGAATCATTATAACCACAACTTGATGGAGAGACAAAAATGGGATAGTTCTGGCTCTGAGGATTGATGTTGAGATTGAAAAGGCAAACAAAAAATCAAATCCTTTCACTTCTAGACCACGAACTTGACTCCATAAACCAGTTAGTCATGATCATCTGATAGTTATTGAACATGTCCTCTCTGGAACAAACTGGTGGTCTCAATACCAGCTTTAGGGGACATATGACAGTATTCAAACAAAACAACAATTTTCTGCTTGACATTATTGTTGGCCATCTCCATACAGAGGCCAAAGGACTGATGGGGCAAGCAGTTAATAATGGTAAAAAAATCCCAACAACAGTTAATGTTATTTTCTATTATTATTAATTCACAAAAGGAAATTGTACAATTGTGTGAGGATGGGAGCAATTACACAGCCAAATGGGATTCCTGTAAAACAGGGCTGAGATGCAGGATGCAAGCTGTGGCTGGATTAGGAAAGCATCTGTGGCCACTGCTAAGTTGGCTAACAGAGCAGGGATTGAATCAGGGTTGTCAATGCTTTAGAGCTAAAAGTACCAGCTACTATTGCATGAACCAAGGGTCCTACCTTCACAGATGGGTGCTGTGGCAGCTCCCACCCTGCCTGGAGTTGCACTGTTGTGGGGAGGACTGGTGACTGTCATGGTTTAATCCAGGACAGTGACATATGCTCACTCATGGATTGTGTCCTTCGTTCTGGCTGCTCCCAGCAGTTCAAATCCCTTTTGCATGATGGTTCCTCCAGAGGGTATACACTACCTAGGAAACTGATTGTCCTAGGCAAAAGCATGAGTTGCACTGAGGCTTAGTGTAGTGTTCAGAGCTCACACAATGTCTTCTCTGCCCTGGCCCTGGCCAAGACTGATGACATACTTCACCAGTGGGGGGTTTACTGTCTTTGCTCTCCTGTCTTGTCTGGATGAACAGAACAAACCCATCACAAAGTCCATCATTCTTAACTCCCTTGTGATCACTTCACCAATGTTTAAAAAGAGGATTTTCACCAAATCTGTGGTAAGGGTTGGAACACAACACTTCATCATTCCTAAGTTGGCCCTAAGGTGGTAATTTAAATGAGTTTTGTATTCTGTGCTGATTTATGGTGGTTAAATTAATGTAATAAAACTTCCCAGGCCCTTTTCATGTGTATTATTGATAAAAACACTCAGTAAAAGAAATGTGAAAATCCATCTTTGTGAGCTTTAATACTTGATGGTGGCATCTGTTTTTCATTTAACAAGATGACTGAAATGAATGTAACTACAAAAAATTCAAACAGCCAAATGTGTACATATCATTGCACAAAAACGGCAATTTCATCACTCACTGATAATCACACCTGATTTATTTGAACAGACTTTGAGGGTCTGACTTCACTTCTCACCCACTAGGAGTTTTCCTTAGACAGGGTCTTCAAGAACTGACCCAGACATATCCATTTACACAACATCCACTGGAAAGGGCTTTGTACGTTGTAATAGAGTGTATCAGAAGAATTTAAGTTCCCACTCAGTCACAGTCTTCTGTGCTTTGACATACCTTTAGGACATTTACTAAGTGAGTATGAATGTCTTTTGCAATGTCTTACGACAAAATGGCCTGTTTATGGAATGACACCATTTACAGATACGGAAAACCTACCTTTTATCATACATCATGTGTAAAGATCACATAAAAGATTAAAGAATGAAGATATCTAAAAGCAAGAGAGTGTGCAGTGCATTATTCAGCGCCACAGATATACAGTGTGCAGGAGAAGAGAAGAGTTTCTGGAGGTGGGTTTGATTGTTAATATGACTAAGAAAAATCGAGAAGTGATGCTGAAGCTGGTTGGAGTGGTGGTTGTGGTCAGGAAGGACTTACAACAGATGCTGCACTTACTATGTACTGCACAGAGTGTAAGATGTGAATTTGTTACTGACATACAAATGGGACAGCACAAGTGTAAGGTGCCTGGTGATGGTGATGTAAACACTTACAGTTTACAATTAAAAAACATATACAGCTGATTACCTCCCGTTATACAGAGATGTCCAGAAAAAGAACTGGTGCAGCTCTGCTGCTCCAGGTAGGGATTAGATTGAAAGCATGGGCAGGTAAAGGCAAGGTAAATATGACTGTTATACCTTTTTCCTTGTCACAACCATCTAAGAATGCTATAGATCAAGCCGAGACTTTACTATGGCACTTATTTCCCTTTGCTCTCCTGCAGAGTCGTGGAAATTTCCTATAGAGTAGTGGGAGCCATCAATAGTTTTCCAGCATAAACCCACCTAAATGCTCAACAACATGGGCTGAACACATTCCTGGAACAATTTCTTGGTGCATTTTGCCCAAAACTGTGCTGCCCTTGTACTCATTAATAATGGGACAACCATAATGGAGCAACCAGGACAAACTTCAAGCTGAATTCATCAGTTGGGCTATGGCACTAGCAACACCTCTGGGTGCCCTAGTGACCACTATTTACCATCTCAAAACATGTCTAGAAAGCCTGGGCCAATGACTAATATATCTGGTTAGAATGTGCACCTCAGTGATTCCACAGCTATTCCCACAGGTTTTCATAGAATCCCAGACTGGTCTGTGTTGGAAGGGCCCTTAAAATTCATCCAGTTCCAATCCCCTGCCAAAGACAGGGACATCTTCCACTAGAGCAGGTTGCTCCAAGCCCCATCCAATCTGGCCTTGAACACTGCCAGGGATGGGGCAGCCACAGCTTCTCTGGGTACCCTGTGCCAGTGTCTCACTGTCCTCATAATAAATAATTTATTCCTAATATCTAATATAAATCTACCTCCTTGTCTTGTCCCCACATCCCTTGTCCAAAGCCCCTCTCCAGGTTTCCTGGAGCCCCTTTAGGCACTGGAGCTGCTCTAAGGTGTCCCCTTCAGGAGCCTTCTCTTCTCCAGCTGCCCCAGCCCAGCTCTCTCAGCCTGGCTCCAGAGCAGAGCTGCTCCAGCCCTCGCAGCACCTCCGTGGTCTGGCCTCG
>NW_009927171.1:28954-96719 GCF_000696875.1 Nestor notabilis | reverse complement strand
AGCTGGATCAGGACTGCAGGGGTGTTCTCACCAGAGCACAGCAGAGGGGGAGAATCCTCTCCCTTGACCTGCTGGACATGCTCCTTTTGATGCAGCCCAGCACTGCTGGGTCATAGGGAGCTTCTCATTATTTTCCTAATGATGTTCCTTTCCAGTTCTGCTTAATGTGCAAAATCACAGCTGTGTGGCTGTGGAACATAATAGGGCCAGATCCTCAGGAATTTTGGACCTGCAGCCTTCAATGATGCTTGGGGGAGTTATTCAGGCTCAGAAGACATCCATTAGGTCCTTACCCAAACAAATCCTTCACCATCTGCCTCATTCCACACCCTCTGAAGCCAGTCGGAGTCCTACTGGATAATTCAATAGAAATTGGCCTAGGATTCACCTAAAAACACACCTGTTCCTTACCACATAACATGATAAACTGCAAAGGTTTGGTTTTTAATTGGACACTTAATACCAGCTTTGGCAGGTGATTAAAGTGTGATTTACTTCCAAGTGAGATAAGAAGTAAATTTCCAAGGAATTCTGGATAGGTGGTTTAACAGCACAGTAATTATACAGAGAAATTTTTGGAAGAACCGGGCAAGTTAAGGGAGAAACCGACATAAATAAAGGAGTGTTTTTTCTCTCAGAAGACTACAGCAGATTAGAAAATGACATAAAAATAGAGCAGTGTTTAAGTGGTTAGAAAACAGGACATTCTGAGTGAACATAAAAATTGCCTAACAAATATTTAAAAAGGAGCCAGCAAGGAATGTGTTTCCACTCCAGCTGAAATAGAAGTGGCCAGTGCTATCAGAGCATCAATGTATACAAATCAAACAATACAGCTTAACCATCTCCCATGGGTAAAATAAAGAGGCATGAAGTAGGGATTTGTCAGTCATTGAGACCTTTATTAATAACAACTGCAGTTTAAAAAGAATGGGTTCTAGTACTTGCAAACAGGAAGCTGCAGCTCTCTAATAAGAAAGCAAACATTTAATTGCATGCAAAGCAAGAGTATAATTCAAACAAGGAAAGAAGAATTTTTCTGTCAGACAAACTAACTAGAGGACTGCAATGAGATCTGTGACACTAATAAAGCATTTTTACATTTTCCCATGTATTGTACAAGAATTGTCTAACTAGTATTGGGACAAATAGGCAATGGGGAAAGAGAACACCAGTTCAGGCTGGTCAAAGAATGGGTTTCATCTGCCCCATCTGGCTTCACTGCAGATTTTTGGTTTTTCAAGGACAAATTAAAGCAAATGTTCAGCTGTATGCTTCTGTTTGACTGGGGGAGACTATTTCAGACCTCCCTGTGATGATGTCAACCACAGTCCTCTATGCAGAAGTCATTAATGCAGTAACCGGGTTTGCATAGCTCTGTGATGGGGAACACAGCCATTTATTCTCAGCATCCAGACATGTACTGTATGTACTACTTTAGGCAAACCTAAAAGTGGCTGAATGTGGCTACTGTTTTGGGTTAGACTATCCCCACTGAACCTTCCATTTCCTCTGGTTTGTTTGTGTTTCCATAAATCCAACAGGAAAGATCTACTCTGGTGGATAGTTCTGCTTTGGCCCCTTTGGCACTCTATGCCAGCTGAGAATGGAAGATGGTCTTGTTGAATCCATTCTCTTGACCCACCTTCGTGTTACACTGGAGCTCACAAGTAGCATAAAGTGTCTTGTCAGTCTGTGACACCCTGGTACCACTTCAAGCCATTCCTTTGTCACTTTGTGGTGTGACAGATTTAATAGCAATTGGATCATTTTTATTTTGCTTTTGCTATTGTTCTCCATTGCTAACACAGGTGTTCACTGGGGTTACAAAGTACATAGAGCCTCAACTCAAAGGGTTTTTGTACCTGTCTCATGGTAGTTCTAAGCTAACCATTTTTCACCTGAAAATAAATATTTCTTCTTTGTCCTTTCCTCAGGAGCACCAAAAAGAGAACAGCATCCTGTATGTTTTGTGTAACTAGGTCAAAAGCTGTAGTAATTATATAATAATGGCTTGGAAAGGCAGTATTTCAGAACAAGGTGTTTCAAGGCAACAACTTCAGTCATAACAATGACAATGGTATTTATTGCAGGAAATCCCTTGCAAGAAAAATATCTGCCTATTACAGACAGCAATAAAGTAAAAACTTTGCCTTAAGCATATTTCTTCCTAAGGCAGATCAGTAAATATCTGAGCTGCAGAAACATTAAAATACCTGTAACTAGTAAGAATTTACAGTTCTACAAAAATGTTGTCAACAATGTATATATGTGCTTTAGAGATAAGTAGGTATTTACCAAAGATTTATGGATTACGGTATTATGTGACATCATAAAATGTGGGGAATCTGAGTGCAAGACTATTTGACTGGTCAGCAAAAGACTCTTCTTAGACTATTAGGCTGTGCCATACATCATTCCTAAGACTATTTCCTTGAAAGGTCTTGGAAAAGGTGTTGTATATCACAAATAGCCTATGACCTCCGAAGTCAGACTGGGAGCACCTTTTACTCCATTAGCAAAAGTTAATACCTTTTTCTTTTTCTTTTTCTCTTTTTATTTGCAAACTAAATTAATTGTCTTGATGTTTAAAATACTTTTTGCAGATTGAAGCCATGACCTCACCATTGTGATAACGCTGGTACTAGTAATCAACCTTGGTTTTGAGATTGACGATTCATCATGCATTCATTATATGTGTTTTTCTCATGCACTGATACAACACGTTAAAAGCAAATGGAGTTACATATGCTCACTTAAAATTATTTGAAGGGAAAATCAGCCATACTCATCTGCTGCTTCCATGCGGTGTGCTTCTACTGCTCCCTGACCTTGCTGAAGTCAGGATTTTACCTTTAAATTTCATAGCTATGCAACATACAGTGATATTAGATGGGAAACGAGGAATGTGTGGAGCTCACATTAACTACTTTTATATATTTCATTGCCCTGACAACATATTAGACTCAACGGTGCAAGATCAGAAAGACCAGAAATAGCAGTGGACATTACATAGATTAAGTATAGTAAAGTAATTGGGTTCTATATCTCTGGAGGTGATCTATCCATTCATAAGTGCTTCTGTGCTCCCTGTTGTTTCCTCCCCTTTCCCTTTCTCCTTCCCTGGCTGTATCTTTCATCTTGCAAATCTCAAGCAGAAATCAAGACACGGATCCCCTGCTAGAACCACATCCAGGACACATTGCCTGGGAGCCTTGCCTGGCATGGGATGATGAGACAGGGAAGTTTGAAAAGGGATGGAAGTTACTAGAGAGACCAATCTGTGTGAAGATTTTAGTGTGTTTTCTCTTTTCTTTTCATGGAAAAGGGCATCAGGAGCAAAAGAAATGCCTTTATTGCTGGAAAACATCTGAAAAATGAAGCAGCAGAGAAACCAATCAGCACAGAGGAATTGCAGCAGCCAACGAGAATGGCGGGATTTGCATATCCAGAGTGAAGCTGCTGGGAAAGAGCTGCAGAGGGATTATGCAAATCCCTGATTGGGTAGAGCAGTGGCTGACTGCCAGAGCAGGGGGATGCACACACTGCTCTGTACCTGGGCAATGATTATGCAAATTGCACACCCACAGCCAGAGTGCAGGGCAATTGGCTAAATGAGAAAAACTCTGGTTATGCATCAGTAAATGTGCAGTGTTCAGCACTCAGATGATCATGCCTAGCTCCAGTATGGAATAAACATGAGTGCACACTTCTGCCACCCTTTGCGCGGGATCCATCTAATGTTTGGCTGCTGCTCAGTTTGCATTCCTATCAAGAGGAAGTGAATGTTTAGATGGCCATTTTCATTTACCGTGAGTCTGACATCAGAGGGATAAGAACATAGAATCGTAGAATGGTTTGGGCTAGTTCCAACACCCTGCCATGGGCAGGGATGCCTCACCATAAACCATGTTGCCCACAGCTCTGCCCAACCTGGCATTGGACCCTGCCAGGGATGGGGCATTTACCACTTCTTTGAGCAACCTGTCCCAGTGCCCAGAACATGGAACATGGAAACTCAGATGAAAACTTCTCCATGTTGCCTGCAGTTTTCTGATCACAGGGAAATTCTACTGTTTGTCAAAGAAGGGATGCACCTGCATAGCGGGTGGGCTCAATCCTTAACTTTGTACTATGCATAAGAAAGATCTGGAGGGATAGTAGATATAATTAAAATGTCTGAGTTTTAGTATTTATTCCATGCCTTTTTAGGTGTTTAAAGACAACCAGATTTTTAAGAAGACAAAGACATTACCCTGACATATATACAATTAAAGTTTAACATTCAGAATCATAGAATCATAGAATCATAGAATGGTTTGGGTTGGGAAGGACCTTCAGATCATCTAGTTCCAACCCCCCTGCCATGAGCAGGGACACTTCACACTAAACCATGTCACCCAAGGCTCTGTCCAGCCTCGCCTTGAACACTGCCAGGGGTAGAGCATTCCCCGCTTCTCTGGGCAACCTGTACCAGTGCCTCACCCACCCTCACTGTAAAGAAACTTCTTCCTTATATCTAACCTGAACCCTCAGCCATTACCCCTTGTCCTACCACTACAGTCCCTAATGAAGAGTCCCTCCCCATCATCCTTGTAGGCCCCCTTCAGATACTGGAAGCGGCTCTGAGGTCTCCATGCAGCTTCTCTTCTCGAGACTGAACAGTCCCAACTTTCTCAGCCTGTCCTCATACAGGAGCTGCTCCAGCCCTCTTATCATCCTTGTGGCCTCCTCTGGACTTGCTCCAACAGCTCCATGTCCTTTTTATGTTGAGGACACCAGAACTGGACACAATACTCCAAGTGAGGTCTCACAAGAGCAGAGTAGAGGGGCAGGATCACCTCCTTTGACCTGCTGGTCATGCTTCTTTTGTTGCAGCCCAGGATACGGTTGGTTTCTGGGCTCAAGTGCACATTGAAGCTGGCTCATGTCGAGCATCTCATCACTCAACACCCCCAAGTCCTTCTCCATAGAGCTGCTCTGAATCTCTTCTCCACCCAGCCTGTAGCTGTGCCTGGGATTGCCCTGACCCAAGTGTAGGACCTTGCACTTGTCTTGGTTAAACTTCATACGACTGGTATTGGCCACCTCACAAGCGTGTCAAGGTCCCTGAAGTTTATTCTTATTATTTTTTATTCCAGTGTGTGCAATTATGTGTCTATACATGTGCAATCCAGCATCAGTTCTCAAATCCAGCATAATATCTCACTATAATTTAATTTTGCTCTGAACAGTCCTTAACATTTTCAGGAGCTTCTCGCAAAAGGAATCTCATTCCCATGGGCACCTAAGCCTGAAACACCTCTATAATTCTCACTGCAGAATGTTGGAAAGATGTGAATCAGAAAACCTGAAAAATATACTAATTATATTGTACAAATAATTGCAGGGTGGCATCTAGGTTAGATATAAGGAAGAAATTCATCTCTATGAGGGTGGTGAGATACTGGCACAGGTTGCCCAGAGAAGCTGTGGCTGCCCCATCCCTGGCAGTGTTCAAGGCCAGGTTGGACACAGGGGCTTGGAGCAACCTGCTCTAGTGGAAGGTGTCCCTGACCATGGCATTGGATTGGACCTGGATGAGCTTTAAGCTCCCTTCCAGCCCATACCATACTATGATTCTATGATACCACTCTGCAGTTTCCAAAGCTTATTGGCAGACAGGTTATTCAGATTCTGAGATGATTGGGCCAGTTTAAAAAGTAAAATATAACAATTCAAGATCTCACTGAACTCATTGGCAATGAGTTCAAATACATGGTGACAGCAGTTCAGTCATACAAGTCGGTTCATCAGTAAGTCAGAACTATAGGCCAATTTCCTAGTAAAGGCCATGGTAGTGAGTAAAAGAGTAAAAAACCTCCATGAAGTTTTCTGGACTAAATTTTCTCCCTAATTATTCCCCTGGGTGGGCAGAATCCACCTCTGTATGTAACAAGTCATTGGCGATATCAGCAAACGTTAGTCCTGGGAGACCAATTAATTTTAACAGAGGTTTCAGTGAAAATCAAGGAAGGAGGCCAAATATTATTCCAGAGAAAATCAGTGAGTGATTACATCTGGGAAAGAGAAAGGAGAAATATGTAAACATATGAAGTAGAAAGGGAAACCTAAGTGTAGTCTGTAAGCAGGATAGGGTGCACAAGCCTGGCTGGGGGAAGCCCGAGCTCCGTTAGTACCTCTACTCATAACTAGTTTAATTTGCTTTATTTACTCTCAAAATTAGTTGCCCACTGCCAAAAGATGAATTTTTGAAACCCAAGGGTAAGATGTGGGCAGTTATTCCCTGTGCTATATCACTGGTGGTTAGTGATACAGCGCGGGGAGCTGTGGAGAGTTGGAGTTTACAAATGTTTTGTGATTATTGCTGTGCTCTCTTCTTAATAAACTCAGAAACATTTGAAGAATAGGAAATTATAATAATTGATAACTCTTAGAATATTTCTAGCCTGCTTTTGTGGAGGTGTAGAACAAACACTACTTAAATAACGTGCATCTGGCACAACAGTTATTCCATAAAGAAGCGAGATTTGGACAGAAATGGATATGAGCTGCATTTCATTTGCGAATTCACTTCTCAAAGAAGTTGCCACCTCAAATGTTATATAAACACATGCACGCATACATAAACATGTATTATCTATTGATACCAGAGCTGGCTAAAACGTCTTGTTTTTCTGAAAGCCTAAGTGAGATTTCCCACAGACATTTTACATTTTTAATTAAATAGTTAATTCCCTCCTTCTTTTCCTTTGCTGATTTCTTTTTCAAATAATTTTTGGTAACAAAGAAAACAAAAAAAAAAAATGGAAAAAAAGGCCCCAGGAAGACTGAAAAAGAAACAGTTGGTAAAGGGGAAGAAAAAAATAATCCTACTTAGCACAAAAAATGTATTTTTCAGGGGAAAGGTGAATATTTAATAGAAAAAAAAATGGCAAGAACTGTAAAAAAAATACTTGACATTGAGACAATTCAAAAGTGGAGGGATTTGGGAACACCATGCAGACTGCAAGCCTTCTTTGCACAGTGTTAGATATGCACAGTGATCTGTGACTTCTGGCCAAGCGATCCCAAAGTATTGTCTTAATCTGCACAGTTTTGAGACCATTTTCTTCACTGCTCAAATCCACCTATGTTTGTGCTGAAATTGCTTCTGCAGATCTAACCTGCTATGTGATGTCTAAGGACAGAAGGCTAAGGGTAGTTATAAATGTAGGGAAGTTTTTCTGAGATCACTTCATTTTCTGAGGTCAGAATGAGACTATAACATTGGAACTGGTACCTTCTGTCTTCTATGGTACCTATCTTCTATAGGAAATACAGGAGGATTTTTTATAAGGTTTGCTAGCAGTTAAAGATAAATACTGGTCAGGAAAGGGAGCTGTGGGATGTTTTAAGCAGTTTTTTGGAACTGTTTGTAACATCTCTTTGTGCCAGCAAACTGGCTTTGGCTTTCTCTTAGCATTCTTGTATGATGGAGATAACACAAAGATACCAATGGGAAACCCCATCCATGTCCTTGTTTTGGCTGGGATAGAGTTAATTTTTAGTTAATTTTTATTTTTTATTTTTTTGGTAGGTTATTTCAATGGAAATAACAAAAAGAGAGAGATTAAACATAAACACAACAAGCAAAAGTGAGGCACAACACAGTTTTTCAGTGCCTGCTGACTGATGTCTACCCTGTCCCAGTTTCTATACTGGGCATGACATTCTGTGGTATGGAATACCCCTTTGGCTAGTTTGGTTCAAGTGTCCTGGCTGTGATTCCTCCTGGCTTGTTTTGTCCCCCCTCACTGGCAGAGCATGAAAGAATGAAAAGTCCTTGATCAGGGTAAGCACTACTGAGCAACAACTAAAACATCGGTGTGTTATCAGCATTGTTCTCAGACTGAAGCCAAAACACAGCACTGCACCCGCTACTGGGAAGAAAATTAACTCTATCTCAGCCAAAGACCGGACAATCCCTTACACCCCATGGAAATGCTGATATTGCTGACAATGCCATCTATGGGTTTGACCCACAGTCTGAGGATCATGTGGAATACACACATCAGCTTTGATTTTCTCTTCTTCACTCTCATAGTCCCAGTTTCATTTACGTAATTAAAGGTAGGATTTTGTGATTTCACCCTGCCTTTCTCATGGCCAGTATGCGAGCAAGTGGAGACCAAAGTGAGAAGTGCCCCTGCTCTGAAGACAGACTTCAGCACTGCATGATATAATTCTGTTGTGGGATTTGGTGTGCTCAGATGGGGAACCTGGTGAATTGAGAAACACATAGATGACATAAATGATATTGAGACTTCTTGTCTTACAGACATGGCTACCCATTTTACACCTATCACAAAGGTGTCCTGGGGGGAAAAAACCCACACTATTAGCTGTCAAAATCCAGTTTAAATGTACTACTGTCCTTAAAAGTACACTGTGATTAATTTTTTAGTCTGATGTATAGATTTAGTGTTTGTGGACTCAGTCTACCAATATAGCCCTCAGAAGGTCAGGAAGAGACAAAAGGATGGGGTTATCCTAGGAAACCATGTTAATTTTTCCTTTATGTTGTTCCAAAGTAGACGACCTCTGGGTGGGCAACCTAGTTTCTAAACCAAGGAATATGAGAACTTTTTAAATACCTTAAAACCTCTTAAGTGTTACACTGATTTAATTAAAACTCTAAAATTATTTCTACCTTCTCCCTCACATTGCATCTATAATTGTGGTGCTGCCCCACATGTGTATCTCTGTTGGCTGGACCTTCCAGCTGGCTGAGCAGGGAATGCTCAGCATGTTGTTTCTCAAGGTGCTGTGAATGATGTTAACTACCAGCCTGCTGTGGAGCTGCCGCAGGGGTTTTGGGACCTGCCATAGAACAGGGTTGGCCTTGCTGAACTGGGGGGCTTTTTTCCTAAAAACTGTTAATCTGCAGTGCCTAGAAAGGCTGATCTGTGGTGATGGGAAGGGCATGACCTAGTCTTAGCTATATGGAGTGGTGGTGGACAGTAAGTATTTCTTAAGGATGTTTCAGTCTAAATAATTTGACCTTGTCATCATGAAAGCCTAACAAGCTTGAGGCAAAAAGCCAGATGTTTCACTTGTTGCAGAACTTGTTTTTAGCTGGTTTTACATGACCCGGAAATATTTTCTTTTTCTTCTTCTTCTTCTTCCTTTTCACAGGTTTGGTCTATACCTGCCTGAGTACAAAGCTGTGTAAGCGGCAGCTATCAATGAAACATTGATTCTTGTCAGTTTGCAAAGAAGAAAATAGAGAATGTCAACCCCGTTGCAAGAGATGATGTCATGGAAAGGGGAAAAGGTTGTGGCAGAACAGAGCTGTGCTACAGAGCTTTCCCCTCCAGTCAAGCTCCAGCTCCCATCCCACTAGTGGTAATGAATGAAATCTGTGATGAGCCAATGCTGCTTCATCACCTGTGAAATTATTTATATACTGGAGCATCACAGACAAGAGCTCACTGTCTCAGCTGGTGATCTCCGCTCAGCTCCTCGTGGGCAGGTGTCCCAGTCACATAAACCACCACTACAACTGACATTAATTGGCACCCTTGTTTCAGTCTCAAAGGGAAGGCTAAAGATTTAATGGGCACTGAGAGTGAATTATTCCCATATGCCTCAAGGTGGTCCCTCCAGAGCTGTGCTGAGACACAGAGGCAGGCCACTGCTTGACACTTGAACTGCCACCACTTGTGATGGATTTGCTTTACTGGTATTTTTAAAGAAGACAAAGACGAAAGGGAAAAATGGTAAGCATAGAATAACGGGGGAAGGAAAAGAACAGCAAGTTGCTTCTCAAGGACACCCTGGAATTAAAACTAATGTTTTTTTTTCCTGGATAGATATGAAGCAAAATGGGTGAATTCTTCACTTACATAAATTGATGAGTATCTTAATTTTGTAGAGGTAACCAGTTCATGTGCATCTATGCTTAATACTAAATGCTGCCATTTTTTGAGACCTGAACAGTTTCATCAGCTACTTACCGATGCAATACAGATTTTATTATCACCTTAAATGGGCAAGTGTTAAATATCTCTATTATTTTTAGATGGAACCTGTTTAAAATCAAAGTAACAAAACATTCCGCAGAGGAACAGTTTTGTTCTGAAATTTCCTGGCACCTTTTTCTTTGCGTTTATTATGATTTATCTGAAGTGTGATAACAGGCATCTTTTGTGGGCTGCAGGATTTTAGAAATAATAAAAGAATGCTTTGGAAATGTGTAGTCTCTTCACAGTTATAACTCAGCAGCTCAGGAGGCAAGATTTCCCAGCGCTAACTACTCTTGTGTTAACTATCTATCTTTATGTCCAAGACAACTTATTTTCAGACTGACTATAAAAGCAAGGCATCACATAATTGTCTGACTATAAAATATGCAAAGTGTTGCACAACTGGGGCTCATTAGCAAAGGCATAGATGCTTTTTAGTAATCCATAAGGTGCTACTTGTTAATGAACGTTGCAAATTATTCTACTAACTACTTAAAGATTAATAATAGATATGTCTGCTGCAACAAACAAGTCTCAAATCTCTGGAGAAAACTAGAGAAAGTAGATAATAATTAGAATAAGAGTACAACAGATATTCTTGTATTTGTAGTTTTGATCCTGTTGAATAAATGGTGGTTGTGGCTTGTGTTATGTCTGTTGAAAAAAGATTTCTCTTGGACTAAGCTTCTAGACTAAGAATACTGCACACTGCTTGGCTTATGGATCTGACATGAAAGTGGTTTCAACTTTGACTCATGGGTTTAATGCTGCCTAATTTCAGGAAAGTTAAGCATCTTTACAAGACTTGAAACCTTACAGAAATTCAATCTCTGTGGATGACTGTCCATTTCAAAGGAACCTGAAAACAGGCACTGTATAGGTGTCTATGGTCTGGATAGTTGACAAGGACTCTCATAGTTTTTGTTTTAGTTCAGTCTCTAGCTTACTGCAGTATGTTCAACTCAGGAAAGGAATTATAGAGGATGAACTGAGTTTTGAGCTGTAATAGTTTAACTGCTCTAGCCATGAGAAGAATTAAAACCTGACAAGTATGTCAGTGGTAAATAGGACTGTACATCTCCAAAGCCCTTAAATCATACCTCTAAAAGTTTGTTTCTCTGAGAGACACATCATACTGTTGTGTCGACCATGCTTTGGAAGGTGGCGTACAGTGCATCATTCCCACTCACACACATAACAGAGTTCACTTTGACAGAGATATCCCAGTGTCCATCAGTGCTGGCTGCTATAAACAACCATGCAATACATGGTCATATTGCCCCAATCCACACAGATCCAGAAAGCACCCACTGCATGAATCTGTGTGCAGCACAGCCTGGTTCCCAGCCTTCTTCAGTGGACCCCAGTAGTTGTAGCTTTAGCCTTTTAGTATTCTATGTCCCAGAAAGACAGCAGGTGAAATCAAGGGCTACACAAAAAGTCCCTACTCCTGCACTCAGTTGTGTGTTCCTGTTCCCATGTCAGGCGAAATGCCCAGATAATCCTAACAAACAAAACACCCCAGAGAGAGAGAAAGACCAGGACACCTCAGAGGTCCCTACCAGTCTTTTGGATCTAACCAAATATAACCAGACTGGCTTCTATGGGGTGCAGCACGTATGAAGTCATGGTTGTTGCTTAGAAATGTTTTGTTAATGTGCATCATCTCTGACCTAAGCTTGGTTTAAAGCTCGTTGAATTAATGGGAACGGTCTCAATCGACTCCTTTAAGCTTTGGATCAGTTTTCTTCGCTGGCAAATGAAGACCTGGCAATTCTTGAGCCCTCACAAAACCTGCCAAATGGCACGTAATTCTGCCAAAACCTATGGTGATTTCTGGAGAGGAGGAGGTTCCCTACAAAGAGGAACCTCTCTGTTTTGCCTTCAGGTGCAAGAAGGCAGATATTACAAGACTAGTGGAATGCTTTCTGCTGCTCCACCCACAATTCAGCAATGATTAAAAAAACACTGTCCACAGTAATCCAGCAGAGCACAATGATCTCAAATTGTAGATGAAATTATTCAAAGACAATGATTCATAACTTGCCTAGGATGCAGAGCAAGCAAAAAGGCAATCTAATTTGAACATGTAAGCACACACCAATCCCTGCACAGTATCCCTCCAAATGGAGAAGTTCTCTGTTAGTTTCTGCTTATATTAAACAGAATTCCCAGATGGTCCTGTTTAAACAATGTCTAAATAAATACTTTCCCAATCATTTCATAAGTTGCCATAAGACACTCAGAGAGCACGCTCGTGGATTAAGTTTGGAAATGAATGATGTAATTGTTGTAGCACAGCGTTATGCTGGTCTTTCTGCGGTTGGAGCTCCTGCTGGTCAAAAAGGTGTCTTGATTAAAAATATGTCTTCTACATTCAGGATTGATTCTTCAGTGTCTTGTTTGCTTCCTGAAAGGGAGCTGTGGAATACGAGGCCCTGATAATTTGTTTTTCAGGCAGCCTAACCTTCTGGATGTGGCACTGGCTACTTCACAGAGGCCTGCCACTATCCTGCTGGATCATCTGAGATCAGTCTTACCCCATTCTCCATAACTCAGGTTCTCCATCTGTCAAATCAGAGCATGAGATATAGATTCCCATTGTAAAACCCTGAAGTTTGTAGAGGAGAGGATCTCTATAATGCTAGATAGCTGCTGTTACACAGACTCTAGACCATCGTTACATATCCTCTAACTCATCATTTTCCCCAGATAGTCAGGGAGAAAACTATTATCCAACCATTTGGATTTGACCCTGAGCTGGTGGTTCAAGTGACTTGGCATACGACATATTCCTCAACGCTAGTTAAAATAATACAGCCTGCTTTCTTTTATTAATCCCAATGAAAACTTGATTTCTAAAGGAAACTTCCCTATCCTGACAAGGCTCTAGGGAACTTGACAGTATAAAATGACATAATAAAATTCAAAGTCAAAACTAAATATGAACATTTAGCAGAAGTTCAAAAACATTTAAATTATAAGAATTCAGTTAATTCATTATGGTTAAAACCATAGGGAGCTTACTGTTTACACACTATTGAAAGTAGAATAAAAAGGGCACTTCTTTATTTAAAAGTGTGAGTGCTTGTTATTTTTAAGTAGGATTAAGTATCTGGACTTCCAATTACACAATGAAAAATCCCTTTTTTATTGGTAAGATTTTAATTAAGTACCTTGATTTCTATAAATGGGAGCTTCATTTGACACTTGTATCCAACTTTGAATAAGTGCTAATAGAAACTAAGTAAATTCTGCTGAACTACATAATGCTGAGTGCTGCTCAAAGAGAAGCCTGCCTCCAATTTCCATTCCTTTAGTGAAAATCTGAAATAAGCACATTGAAGTCAATGTTACGCTGGTAGAAATCAGAGTAAGAACTGATCCATGCCTAGGCATACATTAATTTGTGCACAGTATTGAGATATTGTATTGGTGGATGCTATGGAATTGTACATAAAAATGGAAATAGTTTTAAAGCCCTGTGTCCTGGGTTCAGCTACAGCAGTCATTTTTTCTCCTTCTTAGTAGCTGGTGCAGTGCTGTGTTTTTGACTTTCAGTCTGGGAACAATGCTGATAACACCGATGTTTTTAGTTGTTGCTCAGTAATGTTTACTCTGACCAAGGACTTTCTCAGTCTCATGCTCTGCCAGAGAGGAGGGGAAGCCAGGAGGAAGCAGAGGCAGGACACCTGACCCAAACTGGCCAAAGGGGTATTCCATACCACAGCACGTCATGCCCAGTATATAAACTGGGGGGAGTTACCCGGAAGGCCCAGATCGCTGCTCGGGTCGGGCTGGGTATCGGTCGGCGGGTGGTGTTGGAATAGTACATAAAAATGGAATGAACCACGACACCCTGTTACATACAGATGACTTGTACAGGAATAAAGCTCTTAAACCTTTCCTCCTGTGCAGTTTTTTAGCCATGTATCTTCCTTTCTGGCAAGAAAGCCTATTGGGGAAAATAAATACATTGCCACTTGTACAGGAACCAGTGGGGAAAAAGAAGAAATTATCTAGCATATCTACCTTCAGAAGTGGTTTATTGCCTTAGATTTGTAAACTCCAGTGTTTCTTTCTGAGCTCTGTGTTTTAAACATAAGTTGTGTATGTTGATACATTTATTATATTAAGCTATTACGATGATGTAACTTGGATATGTTGACGCATTAACCTAATGAGAGATTCTCACTGAGCCTTCATTAGGCAAAACTGTGTAAAGTAGATATTAACAGGACATGGATTCTTGTGCATCTAGGAAAGGATGATACATACCTCTGGGATAGATGGCTCTTAATATTTTTGTGTTACATACTATAACTGAAAGACACAACTAAGCATTTCATAAATCCTGAAACTTTCATAACAATTATGTATTTTAATACATTAAAGGATAATTTACAGTATCTAGAGTTGTCACTTTTCAGTCAACTACTGAGCAGCATAACTATTATATCGCAAAAAAGAAAACTACTGAGAGTGATATGAGGGTGTGTCTTTTATTCATATAAATGTTGTTTATTCCCTTTGTTGCTTATTTCTCATCTGAGTTGGATGGAACACGCATATATATGAGATAAAGCTCTTCTCACCTAGTTTTAGCTGTTTGCAATACAGACATCTTCGTCTGAGCTGTTTGTCTTGACAGAGTCTGGACTCCTACACGATTATCACAGTCAACAGTGAAGAATGAAGTGCAATTCATCTGATTGTTTTAGATTTCTTTGATAGAGTAAATTGCCTTTGCAGTGCCTATTTTCCCACCTAATTATGAAGAAAAGTTAGACAATTCACTTGAATGTAGATGTCTACTTTTAATTACTTTATGTGATTTCTTGGCTAATTTGTAAAATAGGTACTCTAGTTCATATTAATTACTACTTTACTTTCAAGGAGTCCAATGAACTTTAATGGGAAGCATTGGTCAGTTTAAAGCCTAATGTATGCCTTTCTAATGATTTATTTTTTTCCAGTACTTAGATTGCATTCCCATATACTGCTTTCACTCTTTTTTGACCGTTCCCCACCATACATACCCTGTGTATTCTGCATCCATTCTCCTACTATGTATTGTAGCAGCATCCCTTCCCTCCCAGATGACACTTCATCACGTACACAGCTTTAATGAACTATATCCTAAGGTGGCTTGGAGGAAGATTTCCCATGAGGATGTGGAAAAAAAATAAGCAATAAGAAAAGTTGTTTTAGAAACTGGCAGCTAACAAATTTCACTGGGCACAAGTGCTATTTTCTCACAACAGAAATGGCAGGTAGGATCCTTAGAAATAAGTTATTTACTGTTGCAGCAATTGTAAAGTGTTGTTGATAGTTCTAAATAATACATTGAGAGAAAAGTGCAAATGATAAAAGCAGGTCGCTCATATAATAAGGGTACTGTTTGTACAGTTTGCTGAACAATATGTTTGATGAAGAAAGCAGGTGACATCAGGTTATTTACAATAAATAACTTATTCAGTGAAATTTGCCTTTTTGCTGTCACTTGGCCGACAAAAAAAATCCTACTACCTTCATAGAACTTTTGTGCTTCTTTCCTTTTTTGGTGAAAAGAGTTCACTGAAATGATTCAATAGTCAGTGTCTGAGTTATGTGATTAGTTATGATTAGTTAATATATCATACTGCATGGGTTTTAATCCCTGAGTGAAGAAATTTTGCTCTTGGGATCAGGAGGAGAAACTCTGGGGACTGAGATCTCATTGCTAGACAGGAAACAATGAGAAGGAACAAGAACATTTTAGGAGACTGTGTGCCAACCAATCTTTTATCTAATGAGTATTTCTAGCAATACTTAGTTACACAGATTAATTTAATTTTTTTCCTCCGACTTTTGCACAAAACAACTGGATGTATGTGATCCCAGTGTATAAGGACAGGGAAAGATGGAGGACATTCTCCCTAGTGTTCAGTAATAAGATGTTTTGTCAAGTCCTGGTACACTGAAGTACAGAGGGAGGGAGAGAAGCATGATACAGAGATGCATGGGATTGCCTGCTTGGAATTTATGCATATTGAAGTTGAATTGAAAATCCACAGACTAGGAGATACTAGTGGGTCTGCAGCACTCCTGAACCTGTTCTAATCAAAAGTCAGGTTGAGGAAAGATAAGTCAGATTTTCACTAAAATGAAAGAGAAAACTCCCACTTTTTCTAAGCAATAATCCATCTTCATGAAACCAGAGTGATCACATGAACAAAACATGTGAGCTAGAGCGAGCTCACTGGAGTGAGCTAAATGGAGCTCGGTTGTCTCCAATGGTCATTATAGCTTTTCTTTGCATATTAGCCTTCATTTCTGTCACACATGCTTTTAGAGTTTTGGGCAGGTATTGACAAAAATCTGAATATATTGCACCTCTGCTGCCTAATTACAGTGGTGACAGCAGAAGACAAAGGATATACATGAGATCTGAGCAAGGTGTTAAATCATAATAACATGTGTTCACACCATGCCCCATTCCTATATACGGTATGAAAAAATCCCACTAATTAAGGTTACTTTGTTAGACTGATAGGTAATTACTAGAGCAAAACTTGCAACCTCCTGGCCCTTAACAGTAAAAGGTTGAAAATAATGGTGTAGTCCTTCATAAATCTATGAGGAACGGCAAAGGAATACCAAGTAACTTAACAGAGAGGAATTTTAAGTTTCTATACACACTCTTTAATGCTTCTTAAAAAGCACTGCTTAGATTCATATTTCTTTCAGCTTACAGGACATTCTGAATTTAATCTCCCTCTAGCCACTAGTCTACAATGATTTCAGCTGTGGGTCACAGAAGTTAAACCTGATAACAGCTCCATTGCAGCCTTTCTGCTTTAGAGGTCAATGAAAAGTTTCTCAGGAGGCATCATTCAAAAATAATATCTACTTTTACAAGGGAGATTTAAGTTAGAGTTTGATTTCCTCCTTCCTTTGACTTAGAGACTTTTCTTTGATTAAAATGAAGAGGAGAACTAAATGTTGAAAACCTGCTGGAGAACACATCTCTCTTAAACAGCCACCATCATGTGGAGCTCATGTCTATAATGTGAACCAGGATTTTGTTGGTCCAACAAGAAATAAGCATTGCAGGCAACTGCTAGGAAAAACTGGTGACATTAGGGGGCCTATTAACACTCCGTCAAATTAACAATATATTTCTAATTCCCTTGAGTGTCATATGTGTTTTTCTTATAATATTGGCTGATTCTCTCCTGCATTAATGAGGTGGACTGCTGCCAAAAATATGCAAATGGAAATCTAGTGGACCTGCCTTTGTAAATTCAGATATCTGGGAATTCGCACTTAAATGAGAGTCAAAAAACCCCCAACCCAAACCAAATAGTCATTTGGTAGCAAATCCTGTGCTGTTAGATTGCTTGTACCAGTGCTAGAAAACATCAATATGTAAATACCTTGAACTCTAAACTCCTGAAGTCTGTATTATCTGAGTTTTTACAAGTGGAGGTGTCAGGTCCCCTTTAGACTCTCTCCCACATTTAAATATAGATCTGCAATCAAATTATAGCGCTTTACCTAGGAAACAGCAAGTCATGTAGTTCCCAGAAAATGTAGACAAACAATTCACATTTCCTTGGCTCTTCCACCCTCTCTGAATCTGAAAATTATTTCTGAAGCTGCAAACCATGCCTTAAAGCAGAAGAGAAAAACACACATCTCTACACACGTACAAAGAAAGTATTTAATATAGTAACAGATTGTAATTCTCCTTAGAAACAAAACAAAGCAACAATAATGCTACACAAAGCACTGGCAACCACACAAACCCACTCAGTGGCCCCTACTAAATCTGGGGTTAGGCATTATGACACAGGGTATTGGAAACAACCCCATCCCCGCCTCTCCACAGCCCCTTTTCCATATGTTCCTTATTTCTGGTTACCTTCCAGCTGCCAGATGTTCTTTCCCACTACCACCATCCTGGACCTGCAGACCCTTTTTCTGGGCAGAAATAATAGCATGCAGATTTCAGGAATATTTGTCTTTATTTGATGCTATTCTTGTCCCACCCTTGCCATGGCTCCAATCTCTCTTAAAAGTACATGGTAGATGAACTGCATTTGGAAGTGGCTGTATCGGTCATATATTCATAGACTTTAAGGCCAGCGAGGACCAATATCTCTATTTACTTTGGATTTCTACGTGAGAATATTGTAGATTTTATCCAGCGATGCTGGTGTTCAGTCCAACAGGAAAGAATGTATCTTCAAGTCCCACGCTCCTGATTGTATGCAGGCTAATGGGCAAACTGGTTCAAATGGATCAGATCTCAAACTTAACCCTTGTCCCACTAGCACCTTGGACATTTTAGGAGGGCCCCTGACCAGCTCACTACCTATGACTCTGCTTCCCAAAATGATACAGATTCCCAGCTTTTTCCTGTTATTCCCAACAGCTACCTTAGTATTTTCAACATATGAAAAAGAGGGAGAAAATTTCAAGTAACACTGCTATTATCATTCTCCCCAGCTAGATAAAAAAGATTCCAGTTTCTGGAGACCATCATTTACTTTCTTGTGCTCTTATGCAGTAGGATCCAAAACACGCTCATTTTTAATGAAAGGTTAATGTAAATCATATGAAAAGTCATGCAGTGTTTCCCCGAAGTGTACATGCTAAATTGCCATTCAGGAATTCATACCTTTCAGATGAAAAAAAAGGTTTCATTCCTGTTTGAGACAAGTGGTTGCAATATAAATCCAAAGCAAGGAATATAAAATAAAAAGATGGAAGAAGCAAAGTTGTATTTTTATCCCTTTTAGGTACTCAAGCTGCAGCTAAATGTGTAATAGGGTTTACAAAAGCACGTAAGGGATAATCTATGACTTTAGGAATGAAAATTCTTTACATTTAGAAATTTAAAGCTGGAAGTCTCATAGCATAGGTGGTGGTTCTGCTTTAAAAAGATTGCAAGCCTTGTCCAAGGGCTGTGTTCTGCATTTTTGAACACTCCAAAACACAATTGCATGAGTAGTTTTATCAAGACTTGCATAATTTCACGTTTTCAGTAAATAGATATATGGGATCCAGCTGGGACTGGGACACATCTTTACACGGGGTTTTTTCTGGTATAAAATGCAAACTCCACAACAAAAGTAAGAAATACTGTTTGAGGAAGGAAAATCTTCTAGAAAGTGAAATAGCTGGTTAGATGAGGTCCAGTTTAGGTCAGTTGCATGTCAGTTGCACAACTGTAGGTTGTAAAATCTACAGATTGTAGATTGCACAATACCTGATTTCAGTGGCTTTATACCAAGGACGCATTAATTGAGTGTGTATTTTGTATTCAAGAACACTGAGAAAATCTTTTCTGTTTGTTGCACACCTGGCTGTAAGCCAGCCCTGACCTCGTGTTATATTAACTCATCAGAAATCCACAAAGCAGCAAAACACAACTGTTTGGGTAGGATCTCTCAGAGGATTTGAGCTCTGTCAAAAAGCAAAATTTAGACCATGTGTTTCCTGTATGACATGCACCTGGTAATTACCTTTCTTGCTGCGTTGGGTGAGATTTTGATATCCATTATGTTGGTTTTCTGGGTGTTATCTTAGTCATCTTCCCTTTGTGAATAGAAATCTTTTCTTCTTTTTGATTGCATTAAGCTACACTTTAAATGACCTCCCTACCTGTCTTGACTACTGTAACCACTGAGTACTTGCAAGCATGTACCCAGAGCCCTTCAGCCCTTTGTATTCAATAATGAACCTTTAGCCATGACACTTGCAATTATTTTTTAAACCTTTTTAGATAATTGTCACTAGCTTTTGAAGGCATTTAGTCTGAAATAAGAGCTTTTCCTTCCTAACTCATCTCCTTTTGTTCTGCCCACTGGATTTTGAGTGTTAGGGCCACGTGTGCCTGAAGGTGATGAGACCCATTGTAATAGCTTTCAAATTATGATTAAACTGTTCAAACCACCAGAAGATAAAACTGGTTCTCAAGGAGGAACTATTACAGACCTATAAGCAATTCAAGTGAAACCAAAAGGGAATAGGGAAAATGACTTGCAAAAAATGTTTTTCTGCTGTGCAAATACCCATTTCCTCACTTGGTTTGCTCAAGTCATCCTGCCCCCTTTGCAAGGGCCTCTGCTTGCTAGAGAAGCTGATACCTGAGTTTCTCCTCTAAGGGAGCACAGCAGAGGCCCCTAAAAGCTCCTCCTGAGGTAGACAACAGCGTGCTACATGAAACCAGGTGCTTCCTTCCTCTTTCTTCATCATCTCATGGCTGTTGGGGGATTTGGGGAAGTGAAGGCAGAGGAGAAAACATAACATTTGTCACATCTTTGAAAGAATTCATTCTGAATCTTAGCTTGTGTTGTGGATCCAGTCCTTGGTCATACTGCTCATGTTTAACTGGTGTGTTGGCTCATAATGACATGAAAAAATATTGCAAAATGGTATGTGCTTACAACCTGGAGACACAAACAACACATGCTTGTAGACACGACATTAAATTTTCTGCAGATGTTGTCTGTTCCTACCTACATAGTGCTGTGTAGCTGCTGATGGCCAGAGCTTTCAGGCATTATAGTCCAGTACCAGTGTAATTGGTTAAGAAATGATACAAAGGAAGAGACTGATTTTGAGGAAAAGATCATAGGCAGTTGGGGTGTTTGACACTGAGGTCCTTCAGGAATGAGCACTTGGTGGAGAACAAGAAGTTCAATTGAACTGTGGGGAAAGGAGTAAGTGCAGTGATGGAGAAAATGAGACTGTTGATCTTTGAGGGACTGTAGAGAAGTTTGGGTGTAGTGATGCCATGTCTCACAGATAATGAGGGATGTCTCATTTTCATACTCACAAGAGAGGTATCTGGAAAGAAAGTTTTCTCATGTATGTGCATACATACACTTGTCATAAACATTACATCATTTCATGGTGGTCACATCATTTCAACAAAGCCCTCTAGAGAAGCTAGAAAAAAAAGTAAGAATTCTTGTCAATCTGTTTCTTTCCTCTCTTTATGTGATTTTGGGGACAAGATCCTGGCTCACATACCTCTGAGCTACCTCCTTGCTTTATGGTTTCTCAGGATGTTCAGGGCATCACCTGTCTCCTGGACTAACAGCAGCTTCAAGAATGCCTTGGAGTTATATTTGCCCCCTGAGGACTGTGGAAAATAGAGAACACAAATAGCTTTGCTACCCACAACCCCTCCCTGTCCTCTAGTCTGCCCAGCAATGGAGCAGAGACACAAGTGAACTATGTTAGGAATCCCAAAGAACTAAAAGGGTTGCACAAGACGGCCATGTGGCCATTCGAGTTTTTGAGTCTTTTGAATGCTGCTGGCCTTGTGCAAAAAGGCTACATTGAAATAGATTATACTATAATTACATAATATCATCTCATGAATACATGTGTAACTATATAAATTTACCAGATTAGGGCACAAGATTACATGAAGAACTAAAATTGGAAACAAAACACAAGTGAGCACATCCTGAATTAACACAGTGTTACCAGGATCTGATATTGTGCCTTTGTTTCATACTGTAAATTAAACAGGAAACATTGCTTAATTTTGTCTATGCTTGTAAATAAACAATGTTGTAGATTTCATCATGCTCATTTTATGGAAAATTGCTCCATTTATTGTTTTGAATATTTTGGGGGGTTACAAGAGCTTATGATACCAAATCTTTTGTTTATCTGAGTGATATTTTTCCTGAATGTAAAAAAAAAAAGAATGTATTGTGCAGCCTAATAACCATATCTCTGATTCTGTGAGCATCCCTTTTGTTTGCTGCACACAACATGGTTGTAACAAAGACTTTTATGCTTTTGGAGTCTGAAGCATGAAGTCGTTCCAAATCTGTGCCCACAGGTAACAATTACTTCACTCATTAATAGATCTCCCTACTCTCTCATAAAGCAACTTTGAAAAGGTCTCTTGGGACACAGTCAGGAAGTGTGTTTTATGATCATTAATATGGTACTACCTTGGAAATACCTAGTTTAGCTGGTTTAGCCCCAAAGCTAAATTGTTTGCGCAAAGGCAGCATGTTGCAATGACAGGGAGTGGACTAAAGCCAGCCCCAGTGGGTCCTCTTCATGCACCGGAGGGCCGAATCACATTCTATTGTCTGGTATCAGCAAGTTATAACTAAGAGAAAGGAACATGGCAAGGCTAGAAATGAATAATTTATGTAAGGCATTCAACAGGATATGAGAAATAAAAGATCAAAATGTAAAACCTCTTGGCAATTTTGTGTGTGCATGTACTCAGGAAATTTGCAAGTTATTGTTTTAGCTAAAAACAATCATTAAGGTGATTTATTAATAACAGTTCAGCATATTCAAGGTTGGCAGTCAAATGCAGCAGCAGCATAAAGAGGAAGGTCTTCACTGAAGTACATACAGCGTGGCTTTCCTGAGTGAGGAATTTTGGTCTCCAGATCTGTTGTACTAGAGTTAAGTACTCTCTTCGTAAATAATTCATAAATTTGTATAAAGATCTTTGGGTTGCTAAAGACAATGCTGCAGAATGAGAAATGTCCTGCAGGGAGATCTAGATGAGTAACCAACCTATACGACCACTTCAGACAGTATTCAAGTTTATAAAAAATGCAAGAGTGTTGATCAGTCTGCAATGGGTTATGACAAAAGCATTAAATGCAAATGTCCAAGGTCTGTAAAACTGGAGCCTGTCCTTTAGATCCCATGGGTACCAGTTTAACACAAGCCAGTTAGAACTTGCCATTCCTTCCTATGAAAAACAACTTCAGAATGTTGCTCAAAGGTTGTTTCTTACACAAGCTGGAGTGTTGCTGAAGGTCGACTGTCCTTTCAAGGTAGGGAGAGAAAAATACTGGGGGCATAGACTGGGATTTTCTCGAGGTGCCCAGACTTTTGCCTGGACCTGGCCATGAAAATTCCCGAGGAAACTTGTATGTCATCAAAGAATGTGAGGGAAAATTCAAGGTAAAGAAGGTAGCTGTCAAGTAGTTTGCAGCACATATCAAAGCTGTCTACCTCAGGTGCTGTGCTTACTTGGTGTATGAAAAGGATCTGTCACTGTGTTATATCATCACTCAGATGTCACTTAGGCCTTATTTTTTTCTTTAGGGAAACAGACTTCATTTTAGACACCTCAATCAATTTCCCTGTTGTGGCTTTTCCCCTTCAGGCCAAAGCATCCCAATTTCAGTACTAATTATTCCTATTACAAAAGTCCCTCAGGTCCTACCCAGGCTGCTGTGCTTGGGGGTGTGCTAAAGCAGAACTGGAAACACTCCCACTACCAAAGAATTTACTATTAATTTAAGACAGGATGCAACAAGTGGGTATGTGAGACAATAATTAAGGTGAGGGGATTGGAAAGGAAACCAGTAGTAGCAACATATGGTCACATTGATTAATTCCACACAGGCTAGTGGTTTAGAGTCAGTTACAAATGCTTTTTTAGTGCTGAGATATAAACAAATAAAATAGACATAACCATGTTTTAGAGCTTAAGCTGTCATGTGCCTTAAAAATCTGAAAGGTGTGGCTTTCAGAACTCATCAATTATGTTTACTCAAGTGTCAGCTGAATTCTTCGTCTTAGGAAGACAGGTACTAGAGGCTGGGAAAGCTCAAAGGGCTCCAGTACCATCTGATAAACTGTCATCTGGGCAGCACTGCTCAGGGCAATAAGATACTTTTAGTAGACAGCTCTGTAAGATACTCTTATCCCATGGAGGCTTCGGTAGAAGTTTGGAGCCATGGAAATCAAGCCCAGAAGAGTAAAAGTTTTAAAACCAGTAAAGCTTAGTGAGGAACACGACTACAAACCACATTGCTGTGGCTCTATCCAAAATGAAGTGCTTGATTTTATCCCTCTGGCACTGGGGCCAAAAATTCTACTGTCTTGCATGGTGTAAGACCCAGACATTTGCCTACTCAAGTCATGTCACACATATATCCTTTCTCAGTGGTAATTTAAGCCATGTCAGGCAAGAATAGACCTTTGGCCAGTGTAAACTGGCATTGGAGCTATGACAGTTGAGACCATCTGCAGATTTGCCAGAGGAGAAATTTGCTCATTGATTTAATGGGAATTGGGATGGACAATACCACAGAAAGAGGAAACAAAGGATGGTAAAGGCACATGTTTGCAATATCCCAGCTGCAAGAGAAATGACAGGTTAGTTTTTCATTTTCAGAGAGAAGATGTCTTATCATGTGGTCATCAAGACAGGTTATTTGGACATGATGGAAAGTGGAACAAGCTCTGAGACAATATGGCTCCATGGAATCTACTAAAACTAAGAAAAGTGATCTGCAAGGAACTGGAATACGAAAACCATATTTATGTCTGCTACCCAGTATAATTTAATGTAGCAAATAGCGAATACTCAGCCTGAATATATGAGAGCAGAAACAGTGCAGGTATTAAATCTACTCTTCCCACAGATTGGCAAGCAGCCTAAATCCACTGCTACCTGAAATTATGCCAACCTGTTCAGCACATCTGAATTTAAAACTAATCTCTTATTTACAATCAAAGCATCTACAAAGCTGGTGCTTGTAATGGGTTTTATTATACTGCATTAAAGATTGTTGTTGAAATTTGCATTTCCAATGACCAATTAGTGTATTTATTTATTAGAATTTAGTCATGCTATTTCTAGTAAATGTAGTGCATAAGAACATAAATAGGATTATTAGCTACATTCCTCTCTTTCCTCTTTTATGGGCTTCATTATTTTTGCACAAACGCCAGGATTTTTTTTCCTGTGAAAAATTAAGATTGCATGAAGACTTGCCCACTCTCAAACACTGTGATGACATTCAGTGTGATTGCAAGTTATACCACATTAAAAAAGACATTTCTCTGAGAGCAGTGGTTAAACCCCAGACGCCTACATTTATTTACATTTGCAACGCTTGTGCCATGTGTATAGTGATACAGTGAACTGCTAACTTCTGGAATGAAAATAACTTGTGTCTGTGTTAAATGTCACAGGAAATTGTAGCACTGATTAATAAGTAAAGAATACATAATTAGAAAAAGAGTTGCTCCTTGTAAAACTGCTGTGTGTGTTTAAATTCTCATTCATTTTTTTAAAGAAGGAGCAGATTAAAATAAATAGATGAATCACGTAATGAAATTTGCTCTCCCCTTTAACGTGAGTGTTCAGATTTCAGGATAACATTGTTCCATAACAATTTATTTAAAACAGGAAACAGAATATTTCCATCGTTACCTGGTTTAATAAGCTTGCAAATATGAAGAAAAAAATGATTTGCCTCAAGATTACAGTTAATATGAATTAAATGAGATCCTAAGTGACTAGAGAGCAGAAGCTTTAAATAAAGCTTTGTAAAGTATTCTTCATATCTTCATGGGTTAGGAGTCTGCAAATAACAAAAATTCAGGTAACAAATGAACGAGGTGAGAATCATGAGGAACAGAAAAATCCCCAAAGTTTCGGACTTTTGTTTCAGCTCCCAGTTTCTCTTTTCTCTTGCAGCATCTGTACTTTTCAAATGTGAGTAAAATGTGGCAATATGTAGAGATGAGACTAACTAGATGCTTTTCTCAGACACATATACTAGGGCCAAAGCCTTAACCTCCAAAAGCTAGAAAAACCAGTGTTATCATGGAAGCTTTGTGAGCCTTGATGCTGATCAGAATTCCTTCTCCTAATAAAGCCTTCACAGCAAGGGGACCTATCCCAGGATAAGTTTTACATCTGACAAATAGTGCTTTGAACCTTCAGTATTTTGTCATTCATTAGACATACAGAATCTGGAGGAGTATTATTTACTTAAATTGATTTGTAATGTACCTGTAATGAACTGTTTTGACTAGAAATGGTTAAGCTGGTTGTAAAACAAAGGGGAAACCAATACACTTCTGTGTATTTATTATTTGAGGTGGTTGAGATTGCTTTCGGGCAGAGTGAAGTGAAAGTCTGGTAGGATGGATGTCAGTTTTAAAGAGATCTCTTTTTACATCTATTTTATAATGACAGTATATTTTCACTAGCACTATACTGAAAACCAACTTCAGAAAAGTCTATAGCTGTGAATGGCATCAAGAATATAATGTACTCTCTTCAAGTCAGAGTTGTCTTTCTTCTTTTTTCACTGTAATCAGGTAAGACGTCTTGCTTGAATTCAGGCACCAGTTCACCTTTGCTGGGTAATTCAAGTAGTTGGTCGTTTCTCCATTGCACCCAGGTTGTAACCAGAGCAGCACTGTCATTTCTTATCTAATCACTTGCTTTTCTCACTTCAAGGAAGTACTAGGGAAAATTACATTTGAACACAAAGAAGTGCTCCTCTGCTTCACTTCCTATGTCAATATGAGCCAAAAAATGATGAAGGGCAGCTCTTATTTACATTCAGAAGTGATTTTTTTTTAAGGAGATCTTAGTTTTAGCATGTATATTCAAAGCCATTAGTCTCTCTACTTGCAAATGTAAGCTGAAATCATTTAGTCATGGAAACAACCAGAGAGAAAGCAATCCAGCAAAGCCATGCTTAAATTTCAAGACGATGTTCAAATGGATCGCCACTAAAGAAATTTTTGGAGTTCAAAGTACTAAGCAAGTACTTTGCTTTTGACAACCATTACTCACATGTTTGCCTATCGTTTCATTACATAGATCTCAAAATAGACATGATTCTACTGGTAAATCTCTGGTAAAATCATCCAGGATACTTCTCATGTTGACTGCCACAGACTTCAAATGACTACTATGATGTTTCCAGTGGTCATTACAAGCTCCTTTGGAGAAGCGTCCTATCAAGTAAGCAAACTTCTTGTCACTGTATGTGCACCACCTATGTAAACCTTGATATACTTTCCACACTTCACATAGTTTCCTTGTAACTTCAAGTGCACTGACATATGCTCTGACCACTGCCAGCTTGGTAAGCAGCAACAAAGCAAAACTTCCTCCAGCACCTCACTTTGAAATGCTTATCACACTTACAGTCATGTCGGTGAGAGCAACCATGACAGAAGACTTGTCTCACTGCAAGGGAGAAGCTTACGTTGAGCATCTTGATTTATTTTCTGAATCCAGTGAGAGTGGCGTTGTCTGAGGGAGGTATTAAATCAGGTTTCTTGTCTGACTTTCCATTCGATTTTGCTGACGGTCTGTTTTCCCTTGCAGGTACAAACAAGTCTTCTGTGACAAAGCAAAGTTTTCTGGCTTCAGCAATATAGTAACTCAAATGAGGAGACACTTTAAAGATTACAGCATTCACTTAAGTACCCGATAGACACTTTCCTTTTTCACTGTCAGCTCACCGACTTAATGCTCTTTTCTCTTTGAAATTATTCAGGCTAGAAAAGGTGATCATCAGATTATAGGGAGACTTTGTAAGAGGAGACACAAAATCATTAACAACTTAGTCTGAATTAATTTCACCTGAATTTAGGCTATATCTACCCTGTCTCTTTTCCAGGTCTGCTACAGGTTTGCTTTTAGTTTCCTCCTGCGAGAGCGAGTTGTACAGACATCCCCTGCCTATCTATATCCAGTATGTGTTGGCAATTTATCGTTGTTGGATGATACTAAAGCATTTTTTTTTGCCCTGCAATTGTGTTCAACCTCAGGCTTCACCTTTTAGGTCTAAAGTTACAGACTCACTGCCATGTCTGGAACAGCAGTCTGAAAGAGGAAACATATGACTGGAGGAAAACTGGTAATACTATTGTAAAATGTTATTATGCAACGGCCAATACAACATTGGTGCAGAGGGAATATCCAGTTCTTCCACATGCCACATCGATGCCAGCCTGAAAACAGTGCAAATGGCCCAAATCAATAGAATTTAAGCGTTATAAGCACCCAGATGCTCCATACTCATCTGAGCCTGGAAATGAGAGGACAGCGACAGAAGCAGGAAGCTGCTAATGCACTCGCATCTGGCCTTGCTTTGCTTGGCTCCTCACCCAGATGAGAATTTGATGCAGCTTTTGGAAATATTTGGAAACTTTCAGGCAAATACTTCTGCGTAGCTAAGGGGCTTGCCAGTACCATAGGGTTTCTTTAGATACGGAGTCTTTTGAGCCATTCCATACTGAGCTGTCTCTATGGAAAGTATATTTCTTACCTTTCTCAACCCCCTTGGCAGTAGTCCCTTTGAGTCTTAAGGACCACAGATGAAAAGCCACGGATCACAGATCCTTGTTATTCATGTGGAATCACTGTGGTTTTGGGTATATCCTTTGGATCTAACTGTAAGGCTTTCTTTTAGCAGGACTGAAGGAGCTGGTGTTGTGAAGAATGGAAAAATGGTGGAGACATGTCTGCTGGTACTGACCCACCAATCCCTCTCATGTTTCCATCTCTAGACTGTGCTCCTTTCTCCTCTGCAATTTCCTGACAGCTCTTCCATCAGCAGGGAGCTGGTGGACACCTGGCTGAAGATTTTCCTGATGGTCAGCAAAGGAATACTTCTGTGCATCCTGTATGGTTGCTTCCCATACTGTATCCACACAGTACTAAATCTGCTACTTGGCTTTCTGTGGGCAAGGCACTCATCCAGAGTTTTCATTTCCATTGACTGGTCTTATAGCATGACTGTTGTGACTCATGATATAAGCAAGAATCACAGCAAAGAGAAGGCAGTGATTAGGCTTAGATACTTTTTCATTTCTCCTGTCATCTGCCTAGAACCACCTGCCTGTTCCTGGATATGTTTTTCTTTCTTACCTTCAGAGCTTTGCTTAATACTTTTCTGATAAGGGTAGTGTCAATTTAGGAAGAAGTTAAGGTTTTATGCATTTAAGGAGACTGGGGTAAAGGGTCCATTAGTGAGAAGAAAGGTCACCCTTCTAAAATGGGGTGCTTTAGGGCTTGGAGGACAGGAGAATTGAAGAACATTGGATTGGGGGCTGAGAGAAGTTTTGGGATCTCAGTGCTGTGTCAGACTACTGGGGAGCTAGAGGAGGCTCAGAATCTGAGGGACTCAGAGTCAGGAGAGGTTTTGATTGCCTCTGGCATCCTCTCCTTTTGGGTATATTTTTAACTCAGACTCCCTGTCCAGAATATACAAGTGCACACACTCCCCCAGATGTGTACACACAACTGCTCTTCATTTTCTCTGCTGCTGTCAGAAATATGGTCCTATCCCTAATTACTTCTTGGCCAACTTGTAACATTGTTCTCATCCCTAAAGGTACAGCAAAGTTCCTCCTTATTTTAGACCATCTGTCAATGAACATTTGCATTCATTTAACACTCTGGTGTATCTGATTTGGACAGGAATGTTGGCCCAAAGGTGGGAGATGTTTAATTTTGCCAGAAACTCTCTCCTTTTAGTTCATGTTAGCAAGATCTCATAAGAGGTTTTTTAAGTGGCACCTATTTACCTGACAGTAATTTCACAAAATTCAAAAGAACTCTATTAAACCCACATAATTTTCCAGTCCAGAGTAAGTCCTTCAGATGGAGCTGTCAATTTTACTGTAGACAGACGCCAGTTGAAAACTGAAGGAAACAGACACGATTCTCAAACACTTTTATACCTCCCTTCGGGCAGTTATGCACATTCCTTGTGGAAACTACTCTGTTGCAAAAAACGAGGGAGAAAAGTTACTTTTTTTTTCAGTGTCATTTAAAAAATACTATGGATACTATTTTATATTCCTATATGAAGCAAAACCATGCAGAGTACTTACCTGGAATATTAAGGCAAAACTTCTAGTACTGTAGATTTTAAACTTTAAGCTGAAGTTTATTCAGTGCATAACTTTTCATAGCCTACACACAGGTACTATTGATATACAAGTATAAATCTGAAGAGATGAAATAGTCACATGCATAACTTCATTATCTTTCTCCTTCTTTTTTGTCTAGTTCCTTCTATATGATTGTTAAAGAGAATACATTCAATGGTTTATCTTAACATATTTTAGGTTTTAACCCAGACAGCAATTAAGTACCACACAACCACTCACTCACTTCCTCCAGCAGGATGGGGGGAAATAACATTGGAAGGGTAAAAGTGAGAAAACTTATAGGTTGAGATAAGAATAGCTTAATAATTTAAATGAAATAATAATAACAATAATAACAATAAAAATTGGAACAAAAAGGAAAATAAAAAAAAAGAGAGAGAGAATTAAAACCCAAGACAGACAAGTCATACAAATGAAAAACAATTGCTCACCACCAACTGATGCCTAGCCAGCTCCTGAGTAACATCCCCCAGCCAACTCTCCTCCAGCTTTATATTCTGAATATGATGTTGTATTGTATGGAACATCCCTGGGGTCACCTGGGGTTAGTATCCCAGCTGTGACCCCTCCCAACTGCTTGTGCACCCCCAGCATCCTTGCTGGTGGGATGAGGAGCAGAAAAGGCCTTGGCTCTGTGCAAGTGCTGCTCAGCAATAACAAAACCTTCCCTCTGTTCTCAACACCATTTTCAGCACAAATCCAAAACATCGCCTCATACCATCTATTAGAAAGAAAATTAACTCTACCCCAGCCAAAACCAGCACAGTATGAACAACGAATTTACAAAATCAAAACCTTCTCAAGTAGAGTTAAAGCCCCTGGACTTTCTTTATTGTATACGGTTCCGAATCTGAAATATTTCATGCAAAGAACAACTGTCTTTTCTTTTGATGCAAGTGTCTAAGCCTGTTGTAACTTGAAAGTTTGGGTCACTCGTTTTTAACCTCTTTAATTCTGAACAATAGATCTGGACTACAACAATCAAATATTTTGGCCAGTTACTTAGAATTTAGCAAACACTATTACTACTTCCTTATTTCCCTTTAAGTTGAGAACGGGCTTTAAAAAACGCTTTATATTCAAACACACTGGAAATGTAGACATGCTTATTTTTGATTGAGTTATATACCTTGAGTCTGGTGCCGCTTCTGCTAATATTTTTATAAAATAGTATTACAGGAGTTTTGAAATTTGTTATTTTTGTTAACACTGTGGTTATGACTGCAAACCAAATAAAAATCACATTAGGCCTTATTCGAAGACAGAGGAACAGACAGTCTTGTCCCAAAGAATTGACAAACAAGTTTGAGTCAAGAAAAATAGATTCTCTGTATTAGCATTTACAAATAATTGTATGAAATAATGTTGACCCAGTTTCTATATTTTGTAATATTTTGCTGGTTCACCATCAGATTGCATATGTACAGCTGCTGATTTATTCCATTTCAAAGCAGGTTATTCACCAGTTTTTCCCAACATGAGATGAGCTATAATAGCCCATAAATCTCCCACTTTCCTGGCTTTTTATGAAGAGCAGACATCATATAGTGACATTCTAGTCTTCATAAACAGTTGCTGCATTTTTAAAGTCTTGTTGAGTTGCAGGGGATCTTCGCTGTCACATTCTTCTAATCACAGAATTCCAGTTAATAAATTGCGTCAGTACAGAGAATAGTTCTTCCAGATGAGTTAGAAAATGAAGACCTTAGAGTGAATAGCTTGTTGCTGAGGAATCTACCAAAAATCTTGTTGAAGACCATATTCAAACTCTTGGCAGACTAGATCTCACTTTTCTGTATCTGTTTCTTCTTTTTAAGCCAAGTTTTGGAGGCATTTTATAGCTTTAGAACTCCGTGAACTTTCAAGGAACTAATTTATTTAGTGATGTTTATAACCTATCTTGAGAAATAATTTGTGGTGAAGTCAGAGGAAGCTCCAAACAGAAATCCCAATTCTAAACTCAGACAAGAATTTGAATCTATCTTCTGCAGCTGTCTGACAAAAGCTGTGAATCCTTGGAATATTTCAAAACATCTGCATCTAGGTCAAGACTTGACACTCTAATTCCTCCTTATTTGAATCATGTTGATTGATTCATGGGAAATTAGAGTTATTTTCAACAGCCACTGCTTATATATATATTCTCACATGAATTCTTAAAATCTTTCTTTAATTTCCAATAAAAATTTCGGTGCCTCATATCTTTGGATTGAAGGTAGCAATGTTCTTATGCCATCCCATGTTATGTGCTTTATAGTTTATAAGAAGTAATATTTCTTTCCATAGTGCAGCCCAGCAGACAAGTGTTAGAAATACTCATGTAGATGTGACTGATTTAATGATTATAGTGGAGTATAGGTGGCTGCCATAAGATTCTGTGGGTTTTTTGTAAAACTGATGATTATAAGGAGACTTTCTTGGGAAAAATAAGACTTGAGGAAGGGTAACAGGTCTGTGTGAAGTTGGGATCTATTTTACACGGAGAAAAATATTTGTTGTTTTTCTTTTTTTTTTCCCTTAAATGTGTTTTTTTAAATGTCTGTTTCTCTTTAAGTTTCCTTAAAACATGGCCTTTCAAATGTCATCATTTTACTTTGATAACCTCTACTGTGACTTCACGCCTAATCATGAAGAGGCAGTGTCATCTTTTGAATCCTTTGAATCTCACCTGGCATAATTTGCCACAGATAACTAAATGACAGCAATTCATGCTAGTTAAGCATTTCTATCAAGATGTGGCTTCTTTTTTCTGTTATTTAAGATAAAATCAAAACTATCAGCCTTTTCTTTATTCATACAAAGGAAAGGTGTTTTGAAAAACATTATTTATACCATCCATGAACTGCCTTTACTAAACATAGGAAGATATGTCATTCAGTTACCTAATACATATAAAATCCTCTGGACTATCAGAGTGGCTGCAGGTTTTACAATTTGCTTTATGTACATTAAAGTGCATAATTACTTATTTTGTTCTTTTTTTGGATGTTAATGACATGCATGTTATGACTTACATTACATTGCCTAGAATGTGTAATCAAGCAGTTTCCATAGCAAGAGTTTTTCAGCCCTATCACAGCTTGTAATTTCATTGCATTGTCTAAGTTCTGTCTACAGTCTAAATGATCTTTTTTTTGGTATAATTTATCTCTGTAAATTAGCATACCCTACTGATTCTTAATGGCCAGCCGCTTCTTCGAGATATCACTTTGACCTCTCTTGACAAGCTTTGCACTGTAAGTAACACAATACTCACAGGATTGCAATGTCCTATGGCAGCCATAGCTAAGCTCATGACTGTGTGATGAATGTTTTGGACCTACTCAGCTAGCAGAATGGTATTAAAGAAAGATAATATTTTGACCAGTCAGCTGTTTGCAGCAAAAAACTCTGTGAAATTTATGAGTCCTTGTAAAATACGTGTTTTAAAGTATTTATTTCTTACGGGTTTGATTGTATATTAGTTTTATTGTAGTAATATAGATATACATGTGCACAAATAATACACCCACCCTGATAATTGCCTAATCAATTGTAATTAACACTTCATTTTTCCACCTTCAAAGAGTTGGAGCAAGGAAGCTGTGAATAAAAGATTTTAATATTCCTATATATAACTTTTACAAAAGGATTTTTAAGGAACCCCTGGCATAAATTTGAGGCACCAGTGTACGCTAGTGCTATGTCTGTTGGCAGGTTGATTTACAATATCCAAAGAATTTGGGAAAAGAAAAAAATCTCTCAGGCATATGAGCCCCAAATTATAAAATAATTTTGCTTCAGATGTAAAAGCCAGATTAACTCATGGCAGCTGGCTTGTAAATGTATTAAATGGACAGAGGCATAGTGAATGTCCTTCAAGATGAATTTCTTGTCATCTTTTCTTGTGAAAAGAGGTTTATCCCATCCCTTCAAAATCTGTAGGGTATCCTATTTTTTTAGTCTCAAAAATATATTTGGTTTTCTTTGAAGATGAATAAAACTGAGATGCTATTATATTCAGTTCCTACTTTGCAGCATCCAGAAATTCCTTTGCTATTAATATGCCAGAGAAACAGATTTCTTTGATTTTTTTTTCAGTTTAGAAGATCAAAAGCTGTCAGAAATTGTTTCAAAAGAAAAATAAATCTTTGAGAAGTTGGATTTGAAATAATGAGTCTCCAGCATGTTGCATATATGGTACTTAGAACTGTTTAATGGAAGATGCTGCTATAATTGTGGGGTTTGCCTCTTTACGAGTATCGCTCACCTAGACCATATTTCAACAGTAGTTTTGCTTTTTCCAAGAGTAATTGTTAGAAAACTGGATATTAATGGCATTCTTTTTTGTAGCTTCTTGCAAATACTTAATCAGGTAAAGAAAAAAGCAACAGACGTTCAGAGGAAGTCTTAAAGACAATTTGGAAATCTGCACAGGCTTTAGTCTTCATGTAAAAGCGCCTCTTTTTTTCATTAATATTTTTGTATTTAGGGAAACTGATCATTATGCAGACATGAAATAGAACTTTGTTGTTGCTTTATTTGCTGTGGAAGCACTGTGGCCTGCCTTGTGCGGTTTGTGGTTGGTGGTCTTTGTACTAATCACCATCAGATAGGATTGCAAGAGCTCTAATGTATGCACAAAGGCCTTGCTGTGTCAGAGAATCATAAAGGCATTAAAACTTCGAAGCCTTGGTTTGTATTATCATCAAGAAACCAAGCCTGATTTGGTTTGTATCAATAACATCAAGAAATATGGTATGAAGATACCTGTCCTGCAAGGGCTGAAAGAGCAAGTAGTAAAAAAGAAGCTGAAACAAGACGATTAAATATTGATAAACACTAGAACCATTTGGAGATAGCCTTGAATCCTGCAGATAAAGATTAAGATGTCATTGTGGCTTTCAACTTTTTCATCAGTAAAGCTCTAAATCAATTCTAAACCTATAACCTGTCTCTATTATTCTACATTTACAACAGCCTATTGGGAACAATATACACCAATACATCACTGAGAAAATGTCTAATGGCTGTGCTGGCAAATAAATAAGTCAAACATGTTTTTTTGGAAGGGGAGTGAATATACTTTTACCTCTAAATTAAAACATTTAGTGCTTTATAAAGCAGTTGCTATTTAAACTGCCAATAATGTTTAACATGAATTTACTCACCACTGCCTATCCTCATACTGTATAATTTATAACACTAAGCCCTTTCAATACTCCAAAATGCCAGATAAACTTTTCTCATTTGCTCTTAATTTGGTCACGCAGGATAATACCAACATCTGAAGGCTCTTTAAACTGCTTTTTAAAATGCATTCCTGAAAGCACCACCAATGCCACCTCTGCTCCTTGTCATCTTCCATAATTATTTCCAATCCAAAGCGGTCCTTAATGCGCTTATTAATCTGGCATTCTCCTCAGTGTGAAGCACATTCAGCTCTATTAATTTTTAAAAACCCTTTTTTATGGTGGACTGCAGATGCTTGGCTATTACTGAAAAGCTATTAGAAGTTAACACCTTTCTCTCCCCAGGGACTGGCATCATCCTATGCTTCCAAATGCCACCCTATTTTACGTTATCAGCTGCTAAGACTAAGTATTAGAGACTTCTTTTTTTCTACTTCTGAACTGTTAATGCTATTATTAGCTAATGACAGAGTTCTGTATAGTGTATAGATACACATACTCTCTCAATGCCTACAGCATATAGGGTTTTATTTACTTGCCTTTGAACAATGAGGCTTTTTGTTCATGTTACCCATTAGAAGAATACTCACAGGTAAACAACTACTAATCTTATTCCCAGCAGCTGAGATTATTTTTGCCTTTTCTTGGTTTGGATGTTATGATCAGGCCAATATTCAGAAGAAAAAACGTGAAAGAAATAAAGCCATCACCCATCAAACCACAAACCAGCTTGTTTTATGGGGAATTCTTTCCCTTTTAGAGAGTGTCTTTGTGAAACACAAACCTTCCTTGAAGGACTGGGAGCTAAAAGCACTGAAAAACATATCACAGAATGCTATTTCTGAGCTGGTGACAAATATTAGAATTGACAGGGTTTTTAATATTCTGAAAGAGCTTTAAGTCCCAGATATTCATCTCAGGATCTGGCTGCTGTTGTGAAAACAGGACAGAGTTCAGTCTCAAGGGTGGGCTCTTCAGTTCATGGTTACCAGGAGTTTTGAACCACTAGGATACGATGGAGAGGTGCATAAGTCTGCGTCTGCATTTTGTAACTGCAGAATTTACATTGAAATTCATACCCCTGCTAATTGTCGCTCAGAATCTCAGCTTTTAACTGAATAATGCACAAGGAGTAAAAACAAGTCCAGCACTAGCTCTTCTAGTTTGAGCTGCAATGACTAAAGATAATAAATATATTGTGGCTTGAGAATGCTTGAATTGTGCATACTAACCCAAACATGCTATCAAACAAATTACTACAGAGATTGTGATGCTGGATTATTAGCAAATATTCTGTATTAAATTTAGTAAAAATCGATATTAAAATATCTCCAAAGCTGCAGAACAAGTGTCTCCAGAAAACCGCAGAATGTTTGACAGCAATATAAAATTTAGGTGTAACCTGCCACGGGAGATACAGGAGCCAGAACATGAACCTGGATATTTGCACAGCAATTAACGGGGTTTCCTGTCTCAAAGTCAGGATATTATAAGGGCTGGAGGGGAGGGAAGGTCTTTCCAGAATTCTGGCAAGTGTCGGAAAATACTTGCCACAATTCTATTTGATCTTTAGCTATTATCTATTGATATTTTTACTCGTTAACACCTGAAGGACTCAGTGACCAGAGCACCAGCTCAGATGCTGTAGAATAAGAAGAAAGAGTTCTCTCCTAGAAAACTTTGTACTTTCTGTTCATATAAATATTTATAATACACAGAGAACAAACCAGCTTAAGATGCTGGTTAGCATATGTGAGGTCTGAATGTGAGGCTGGTCAGCAGTGAAAACTTGCTGTGCCCCTTGTGAAATAAGAGTTGATAGTCAATGTGAATCCATACCATAGGGAACAAATTCTAAATGATCCTTTATTGACATTGATGCCATCTTCACTAGTATCTTGAGAAATGCAAAGGTTACATCAGCTTCACTCAGACAGACATCCAAAATTGGGTGCAGATATTGGATTTGCCTGGAGTGGCAGGAGGATGCAGAGCATGTCGCTTGGTGCCCAAGCACCCAACCACTGCAGATGGGGTGTGTAACAAGTGCCCCAGTGCCCAGGCAAACTTGTTCCTTCCATTTTCCACCTTGGCAGCTTTCTGGATGGAGGCAGTGGTCACAGCTTCTCATGGTGGAAAAGTAGCTCAGAAGCACGTTCTCCTTCTATTGTGTGAAGGACAGTGTCAACAGAGTGCAGAATGGAGCTCTCAGTCTGCAGGACAGACATTTGGTCTCACTCGTGGTGAGAACCAAAATAACTTTAAGGGACAGACCTGTCTTGCTGCAAATCACAGTAGCCCTTCTTTAAATGGCTGACAAGAAGTCCTAATGCACCCTCCTTCAACATTTGCTGTGGTGTATGCCTGGGCTTTTGATTACTTTCACCTTTGGTTATTTTATAAGGCATATGTGCAAAATCCAAGTTGCCAATTTCTGTCCTTCCAGATTTATGGAAGCACGTCACTGAGTTCAAATAACAATGCTGGAAAATTAAGTGGAAACAATGAAACTAGAGAAAATGATGATTGAGTTATGCTTTAAAATACACAATGACAGAGCTGGGACACTCTGACCTGAGCTAACGTCAGTCTAAAGCAAAAGGCATGAGGAATGGTGGCTGCTTTAACTGAGAATTTGCTGGCAGTTTTTTTGTTTCCCTGACAAAAATAAACCTGATGCAGAGCATTTAAGCCAGGTTTGTGGATGCTTAAGAAATGTGGAATAGACATACTGATACTACTTCAGTTTTTCAGCCAAAAAGCCTCATTATTTTAAAGGCTTTCAGAAAAAAAGGTGTTAGAAATCAGAGTTAAGCACAAGCCTCAGCTCCACCTTAAATGTGTGCCCTCTTTCATTGTGCAACATTATTAGTGTTCCAAAGACTAGAAAGCTCTTTGGAAGATTAGGAAGAGATGTGATTAGTTGGTTCCTCTTAAATACATATTATATGCTTAACAA
Organism: Nestor notabilis; assembly: GCF_000696875.1. Classification (NCBI taxonomy): domain Eukaryota; kingdom Metazoa; phylum Chordata; class Aves; order Psittaciformes; family Psittacidae; genus Nestor; species Nestor notabilis. The sequence continues at coordinate 58,872 of NW_009927171.1, read as the reverse complement.
ACCTGAACTGCTCCCATTGTGTCACTTCAGCCCCTCCCACAATTGCCTTATTAGTGCCCGCGCTTTTCCATTAGTGGAGTGGTTTTCCCCTTCGTTCTAGAAATCAAGAACCATGTATAAAAAGTTACAATCCCACTATATGGTAACTCAGCTTGGGCTGTATTATTGCCATTTCTAATGGTCTGTGCAAGCCCATAGCAAAGAACAGACCAAACCTCTGGTCCAGTCCAGGATAACCGGCACAAGGAGAGCATTTGAGAGTTGGCCCGGTGAGGCTTGGAGGTCTCCCAGCTCATCCCTGGCTATTGCTCAGGCCCCAGGTGCTCAGGCTGTGCGTGCAGAAGCCATGTACAGCCGAGGCAGTGGACCGTGCATGCTCATCTTCCCCTTGCCCAACCCATCCAGTGTCCATGAGGGCTTGAATGCTTTGGTGCTTTTCTTCTCTGAAAAGACTTCAGGCCAAAATACGTGATTCTTTGTAAATATAACACCACACAAGCTACTGGCCTAAATTACAGTAGCCTCAAGCCTGTTTATTCAGCTGGCTGTGTTTCCAAGGGGCTGCAAGAGCAGCTGGGCATTTGCAAGGCACAGGACCATATCCCAGTGATTTCCTTCCCCTGCAAAGCAGCCTGAGGGGGAGATGCATGTCGGAGATGTTCCTGCCCAGAGACTGTGCTTCCCAAGGGAATAGTAAAGATGTTCCAAGTTTTGACTTGAAAAAAATCATTAACACCAATGAATTTGGGGTGGTTTTGTGCTGATTAAATTATTTGCTCAGTCCTATTGAACAGTGAATAAATGTAGTCATTTAAATGTTGGATAGTTAGTAAAGGCACTTTTTCCTTTCTAAAGGTGTAATTCTTTTGCATGAGATTTAGACAGCAGATATTGACAGAAGAATAGATAATAGATAATTGATGTCAAAGGCTGAATAAGAAAGTTGTCGATCAGCCAGAGTATAAGTTATCTCTCTATGTAAAGTAATATAAAGTAATGATGATTTATTGCTTGAAAAAGTTGCTAGATTGAAAAAATTCTTTGGAATTGCTGGTGAATAGAGATTGATTTTTCTGAAGAACTCTACCCAGACCTATTTCTATTCCAGAAGAATACTGCTGTTTCTAATTATATGTATTTTACAAAACTGCATTTCTAAAAAGTTATACTGTCAGAACACCAAACATCCCATTTTTAATACTTATGGAAAGAGGAATCTTTTTGGTTGTCTAATTTGATACAGTAAGGAGATAAGAAAAGATGTGATTTGGGTTTACAATATCCTTCAGGTGCATGGCATCACACAATCTATAGCAGCTTCACCTATTAAACCTCAAGGCAATAAGATAAAATACTTTGTAAAAATAGTGATAGTCTCTAAGGCATGTTTCTCTGAGTAAAAGATTAGTCTTGGAGGGGTAAAAGATTAGTACTGGAGGAAAGGTGAATGGTTTAAAAGGTATTTCCTTAATATCAGGAGAGTATCCAGTTTAGGATTCCCCTATGTTTCATTTAGACACTTCTCAAACTGGAAATCTGCTTTGAGTCCAGAAAATAATCTCATGCTCTTTCCAAAGAGTCCCCTTGGAAATCCTTTGTGCACAAAGCAGCAGGGGTATAGGTTACACTTCACAGGGATCCATCTATGTAGAAAAGAAAGCTCAATATATTCCTCAGCTTAGGTTCTGGATGTTTTCCAGAGTCATAAAAATGGCATCCCATCATGTGTGTCTTTACTGTGTCTTTTCTAATTTTTTTCCTGTTATCCTTATGAAAAAGACCTTCTCAGTGATGGTGACATCTTTCTGTCCTGAACTCTCTGAGATTCGTTCCTGACTAAAACACCTTTTTTGCGTTACTGGATTCTTATGCTGTTTTCACAGACTGTATTTACAACTCCTAATATTGTTTAGTTTATGGTACTCTTGAATTTCATATATACATTCAAAGGTGCTTGAAAGAAAGCACAGCACCTAAAATAGCTTGCACCACTGCCCTAAAATATTAATCACTGGTGTAACTCCATAAGAGTTACATCAGGCATGAGTTTAACCCTACTTTTTGTTTTAAATCAAAAGAAATTGATTTCTTTAGCAAACACACCCTAAACCACAGGATCAAAGGCAGCTGAAGCACCATAAAACCTCTTATTTCTTTCCCCCCTCCACCTTCCCCAAAAGCTATGGGGCAGCCTGTAAACTGGCTTTTTAAGCACACCAATTTTGAAGCAGCTGATTCTGGTAACAGCAGTCCTCAGCTGTTAGCAATGATGTCACTGGTTAACACTTCACAGCCTACAACACTGTTAGGATGGGTCATCTTGTTTCTGTCTCTCTGCAGATCATGTGAAATGCTGGTAGGTTTCTATAGAAGTCAATGAACTTAGGTGTTCGTGGCTCAGCATATAGGTATATGCATATACATATTGTTTTCAGCAAGATTGAGTTAAACTTGTGTTCATGTCACTGATTCTGCAGAGAAAAATAAATTAGAAATAGGTATATTTCTTGAAAACAGAAGAACCCTCATGGATAAATTATTAATGGAATGCATCTTGGTATCCCAATGTATTTTCAAGAAACGGGTCATAAAACATTACATGAAGAAATATTTTATGGACAGAAATGCAAGTTAGTGATTTTGGAGAAAAATTGTATTCAGATTTAATTTGTGTTATTTAACGTTTTATAATACTGCACATGGAAGTCCAAACCCCAAAATTTTCAGGGAATATTACTTTAAAGTTTCCACATATCATTTTTCCCATGGTTTCCATGGTTAGGAAGTGTGCTTTCATGGAATTTTTGTTTTCAGATTTTTATAAAAACTTTATTCTAACAGAATATGATAGAAATAAAAACTGGAAAAGTGTAGACTTCACCACTTTAACAGGTACAGGAGACAGGCAAACTTTTGAATCAACAGTATCCATTAAAAAATTCAGAAGCTTAAAATGAGTAATGCAACAGTGTAAAAACAAAATCAACAAGAGTCAAGAGTGTCCGTGTTTTGATGCTATGCAAATGTTCGCGCTTGTTTACAGCTCTGGGTTGTTTACAGACAGTCAGTGTCCTCTGGCAGAGCTCAGAGCTGGCAGATACCTGATCTGAGAGCTGGGTAGCGATGCTGGCATGCTGCTGTCCCCAGACTAATAGTGTTCGCCCTTTCCTACCACCCCTGATGAATGAGACAGGGAAAACAACATGTAGCTAACCTGCTGTGCAGCGGCTGCACTGTAGCTCTGGGGTCTACCAGCCCCAACACGACTCTCCTCTGTCCATGGCCTGCCTGTGTCCCAGGCACTGGCTGGGGAAGGGGTGAAAATGGGTCCTGCAGAAGCTCTTGTTTGACATGCCTGAGGCTGTCGTATGGGGAAGGAGCTGCAATTTGCTGTGATGAGAGCTCTGCTCTCAGTGTCTACGCTTTCTGTGGAGGAAGAATAAGAAAAACTTGGTGGTGGTGTTGTAAGATGCATGTTAGAACCTCACTGCATTCATTTACTTTCCCTGAAGTTGCATTCTTCATTTTAGGTGTCTATAGGTTTCTGCTGTGGAGCTCTGTGTGGTTAGCTCCAAGGTGAGGAGCTGGAGGATCCGGCTTGTGTCCTCTTTCCTGCACATCATCACCTTTCCTCTCCCATTTGCCAGGCAGGGCTAAGCTAGCATAGATCCCAGCTCTGAAGTCTTACCAGATGAGGTACAGAGGCTCTAGGAGGTCACTAGCAAGAGATTGATGCTCTTTGCTCACTTTGCTTAGAAGACAAGATATTTTATCTCCTCAAGTGTAAAATGCCCTCACTATAACTGGCACTTCCGCAGAAAGTGGAGACTTCCTCATTTTGCTCTTCCTGTTCAAAGCATCTATCTGTGCACTCTCCAGGGGCTTTCTGACTGGTGGTGAAGGATTAGGGATTTACCGAGAGTTCTCAGTAGCCCATGTTTGCAGGACACATTTCACCTCTTCAGGCAGCCCTTACCTCTGAAGACGTGCCATTGTTCTGTGAGCTGGTTCAGCACGCAGAGTTTACTGAGAGTTAATTTTAAAAGGCAAAGAGAAATCTAGCAAGACACTGGGTAGCACCACACTGATCCACAGGGCACCAATGCTTTTGCTAGAATGAGCAAAATAGCTGTGCCTTGTTATGCTGGAGTCATAGTCTAGCCCTTTCCCAGATTTCAATTCCATTTTATATCCCCTGTGGTTGTACACAAATTCCACAGTTGAATAAATAGTCTGTGGTGATGATTACTTGGAACCTTAGGGGTTAACAGTGTTCTTAGCCTTTTCCCTAATTGGTGTTTACTCTCTCGATGCCTTTCCATGTGCATGCCATAAAATATTCTGCAGAGTTTTGCCTATTGCCAAGACGTTATGCTTTGCACTAGACGAAATTCCTTGACAGAAAGCTCTGAAATGTACCTGTTGTAGTGCTGCGATAGAACTCTGAAACAAAACACCAGCTACAAAGCAGGGACACCAGGCTGTGAAATGTTCCTCACTACATGTCCTGCAGTCTATGTGGTCAAAGAAGGCTCTGCTTAACCTTCAAGGCAAATGCATTTGGGTGATGCCTAGATTTCAGATAAGATTTTAGCAACTGAGTCTACACAGCTGAAGGGAGATCCTCATGGGGAAGAGTTGGCCTGGATATAACAGGCAGTGGAGAAGAGAAGGCAGGCACAGAGTTTAAACTGACATTGTTGTGCTATGCCATGAACCTGAAGAGGTAGACTGTGGATAACTCAACTGCCAGTTTACTTCCACTTAGATGACTGAATCAGTTGGTTCCAAATAAAACCTTTCTGAGCAGTTTACCCCACTTACAATACAGACACAAATAACAGCTCAGATCCCCACAGCTGTGAGGCTATAAATGCATGGTGGTATTTCTGCAGCTTGCATCTCTTTATTTGTGCTGAGAAGAGATCTTGGCTTCCAAAAGATGTCTCCTCCCCTTCAAAGTCATTGATACGGAGATTAGTAATATCTTTTATGCCCCTCAACAAGACTGGACTGTGAACTGATGCTTGATGTCCAAATCCAAGCTCAATTCTCACAGTATGAAAGGGAGTGGTTTGGATATGTCCAACAGCTCTTGATCATAAGATCCTTGAGTGGTTTAGGTGGGAAGGGACCTTAAAGCTCATCCAAGTCCAAACCCCTGCCTCAGTCGGGGGCACCTTCTATGAGACCAGGTTGCTCCAAGCCCCTGTGTCCAACCTGGTCTTGAACACTGCCAGGGATGGGGCAGCCACGGCTTCTCTGGGCACCCTGTGCCAGCGCCTCAGCACCCTCACAGGGAAGAATTTCTTCCTAATATCTAATCTAAATCTTCCCTCTGGCAGGTTAAACCCTTGTCCTGTCACTACCTGCCTTTTTAAAAAGCCCCTCTCCAGGTTTCTTGTAGCCCCTTAGGCACTGGGAGCTGCTCTAAAGTCTCCCCTTAAGTAGCCTTCTCTTCTCCAGGCTGAACAACCCCAACTCTCTCATCCTGTCTCCAGAGCAGAGCTGCTTCAGGCCTCTGATCATCTTCATGTCTCTCTTCTGGACCTGCTCCGACAGGTCCACATCCTTGTTATGTTTGGGGCCCTAGAGCTGAACACACTACTCCAGGTGGGGTCTCATGAGAGCAGAGTAGACAGGGAGAACCACCTTGATGTCTTTGACGTGCACCTCTGGGATCCTCTACCTTCATTAGCTTAGACACTTAGTCAGCAAGGAGGTCCAAACACAGTGCAGAGATCTGAATAAATGAATGATCCCTGGCTTTAGTGTTCTAAAGATATTGGGCAAGGAGGCTTTCTTCTAGAGTCTGCAAGTAAAAATAGCTTGATGTTTTCTGCTTTCCAGCTTTCAGACAAAGTGGCAATAATCCAACTGGTAAGTTCCTAGACAATGCACACGTAAGGAGACCACTTCAGTGTGTCAGGAGGCAAAGCATTACGAAGTGTCAATTGGAAAGTGACCATACCAGCTGTGAAATAGAGATTTCTCCCCACCAAAATTAGCCTGACCTAACTTCTTACACTGTGAACTTACATCTAAAATGCAGGAACAGAAGAGGCGTTATCTCGCTTCTTAGTTGTCTTTAAATGTGCAGGTGCAAGGTATTTCTGTGCAAATAAAACCATTGCTTACAGGCTAAAAAAACTGTAAGAAGAAAAATAGTATTTCTATATTTACTTATGATTTATTCAATGACAATTTTATTCTGTGATCATATTCAAATATAGGCATGTATATAGTCTGTCAATATACTTGACGTTGCCCGTTGTAACTGATGTAACCCATTCAGGGACTCTACCTCCCCAGCTCTAATTTTTCTGTTAAAACCACCTCTTCCTACTCTAAGGGCACATGTGATATAGAGGAATATGCATTTAAGTGGGCTTCTAGATTCACATTAAAGAGGACGAAGGGAATGCAAAGATTTAACAAATGTGCATGGTCTCAAGTTTAAGAATATACCCTAAACAAGATCAATTGAATATTTTCCAACAAGGCTTTTCTTGACAGAAAGCTGGATTTGGTTGAATGATCTGCCTTTAACTTCTCCACCCCTTCTGCCCCCAGCAGTATCTGCTTTCCATGGAATTTTGCCTTGTTGAGAAATTGAACATCCCCCTACTCTCCAGATCCAAAACCTGTTTAAAAATGATGTACTGTCAGTTATAGTTGTCTCCGGGGCCTTTGTACTACCGTTTACTCTTTGGCTCTGGGCTCCTAGCTATTTTCATTATCCTCCATGCTGGGGGACTCCTTGGATACACCCTACCAGGTCAGCAAGAGGCAGAAGGAAATCATCCTGCTCTCCCTGTTTCTCACCACTCCCTTCACTCCTTTTTCTCTCCAGCTTCTGATCCCTGGCCTTTTATTTCCCAGTTGTGCTCCCCCTTTTCTCACCTCAGGTCTCATATCGCACAACAGTAGTTTCCCTCTCCTGCTGCCTTCTAACAGTGGGGAGATCACCAAGAACAAGACTGATTTCTTGGCTTGCTGGCAACTCCAAAGCAAACAAGCCAAAATCTTTGTTTAAAAACTGTATAAATAAAAGGATATTCTAAGGTTTTTTTTCCTGAAATTATGAGAGATTGAAAAAATAAACTTTTTATGGATAAAAGCATTTCACTTGACCAGATGGAACACAGTTATTTTTCATGCCCATGAGGTTTTCATACTGAATTTCAACACTTATTTTTCTATAAAAGTGAAGGAAATTTTGCATTAAAAATGGATTCAAGCAGATAAACATCTTAACTGTCATTTTGGAAGATGTTACAATCAATTTATTTGGGTTTTTTTAGTACATTTTTTCACAAAAATACTTCAGTGAAAGAGGATAAAACTTTTTGCTATCTCTATTCCTGCCTCCGTAACTTGAATAATAAAACAAAGCTTCTGAAAACTGAATTTATTCTGGCTTTATTGGTATACAAGCAACTCCTTGTGCTTGGTGTCATGGTTGACATGGCAGGGCAGGTGAAAGATAAGGACGGGAAGGAGATGCTAGCAGAGCCACAGTAACTTAGAAGATAGACAGTGCACAGATGTGGTCTGATTTATACTAGTCTATGCATTGGGCAGTTGAGGGCCCTGGGGCTATAGGGCAAAGGGCTTCAGATCCTTAAGTTTCATGTGTTGTCATGCACTTCTAGAGGCAGTGCAAAACTCTGCCCATCAAGGTTTAAAATATAAATAGTTGGGGCCTGATCAAAATACTGCTGACATTAATAAGGAGGCCTTTGCTGACATGTATGTGCTTTAGTTAAGGCTTTCAGAAAGTGAACAGGTAGTCATCATGGTGAACTAGATCTCAAGTAAATCCGGGAAATAAGTACAGCATTGTATAGATAGCAGCTCTCACCTGGAGGTCCAGTCATGCTGTAGAGAAAGTGGCCATAAAAGTGCACCTCCAGGACATACGTAATGTCAGCTTTGTAATGGAGACATCTATTCTCTAAGAGGCTAATTCATTTTTCCATCCTCTGTCCTTTAAGGAAAGTCTCTATTTTCTCTAACATCAGGAAATTAGAGAAATAAATAGCCATTAGAAAGTAGAAGGAGATGGCTATCCCATTTAGTGTGTGTTGCTTGAGTATGTGAATTTATTTGGCTTCAAATTTTGGATTATGTCAGTTCCATGTACCCAAAACATGAAAGAATGAAGGAATTGGATGACAGGAGTTTAGGTTATGATCTGACTGGTGTGTCAAAAGTGTAAATTCTGCATCATTAGAAGTGCAGTATGGACTGCCTTTGGCATTTGGATTTCAGCAGATGTTCCTAACATCTTTCACTCTAGTCGTACTTGAGTCTGGGATTAAATTCCTGGCTCCGTGAACTCAATGGGAGTTTTGATCAATCTCATCTTTAGCTGAACTAATTTGCAGGGTTCAGCATCAAAACCTGCAGCCCGTGATTTCAATGAAGCTGAGTATAAATTTACTATAAATGGTTATTTTAAAAAGACTAGTGAAAAAGAATTGTATTCTTTGTTGGTTGTCAAACTTCCCTCTTAATACAGACTTCCAGGCTAGACAGGAACTATATTATCTCCAGTAAGACAAAAGCAGAGAATTTTTCTAATGGCTTTTCAGAAATGGAGATTGAACATTTGTGGTCTTCATATTTCATAGAGAGGGGTCATAATTTTGTTATATATTAATTTGGTTGCTATTTTTTTTTTAAGAACTTTTAATGACTCTTTGGAGGCTTAGTATTTTTGTATTGAGTACCAGTTTGCATCTGGGACTTCCTTAAGGTATTACCAAAATTTACAGCTAACCTAAAACATTCAGTCATAACCCTTTAAAAGGATGGGTCCTATTTAAAAGGATGGCTGCATTGTGATTTTGCCAGGATGAAATGAAAGATGTTAAGCTGTTCCAAGGTGAATTTCATAATTGCTTCATTTTCTATCAGGCTGGTGATTTTCATTAGCTTAATAAAAAGATATTTTAGCACTTGAATAGTTTTCAGAAACTGTTTAACAGGTTATCAAAAGCAGTTCAATTATGGCAAAACCGATGGCAAGATTCAGTATGAACATCAAATGGACCTGATCTTATATTGCTAGGAATCAAATTCCTGGAGAAGCAGTACCACAAATATGTTAGTCAGTATAGCAATGCATCATCATTCCACATGATGATATGCATATGTTCCATTGTGAAGAAAAATTTAACTTTGGTTAAGAATACTTCTCCATGGTCATGCTTAAAGCACATTGAATTATACATTGACCCACAGGCATGTTAAAAGGAGGAATTCTTTTAAAGAAAAAAGCTATAACATACAGGTTTTTAAAATGTGGCAGATACAGGACTTTTATAAATCTAGCCCTTTCTACAGTTTAGTTTCATAAGAAAAAGGAAACACATTCAAGGTAGAATGAAAAATTGGAAACCTCAAATGTTTTTCAGGACTGTCTGTCCTGGACATGCTTTCTGGAGCTGTATCCAGTGCTGGCCTCCCAGTTGTCCTGATCCAGAATATCCACTGGATCTTCCTGAAGCTTCCTCTGTCCCTGTGCATGATTTTCCCCAAAATAAATGGCAGAGTCCACAGGGAACAGACAGACACAGTGCACAAGAGTGGGTCCAGACTGTGGAGTGTGGGCACGACCATGTAGCATAGGCACAATCAAACTGGCAGGAAGTAAATGCTGTGCTGAATGGATTCAGTGGTGATGTTCTCATTAACTTCAATGGAGGATTTTGTCCAAGAATCACTTTTCTTGAACCAGGCATTCTTCTTTTAAAACTACTACAACAGACTCAGTATCTAAGTACATCGGATCATTTGGCTTAGGGTTGTTGATTAATATAATTCAGTATTTTACCACCAGATATCTAATTGAGAAGGACAAACGTTTCTATATACACTGTCTAAATAAACCCCAACTGCCTTTTTGCCAGTACTAATACATACAGTAGTTCACATAAAGGGAACTACTGTTTTAAGGATAGGTGTCTCATTTTCTCATGCTCTTTCAAACAGTTATCCAAAGGTAGTCCCCACTCATTCAGTCCTGAGATAGGCACATACTGCAGTGATAGCACTGATCTACAGACTGACATTTCTGCTAAAATTGATTTTTATATATCATCAAATCTCAAAGATTTATACATTAACCAATCTTGTACTTCTGAATTTGTCATAAGAGGAATTTAAAAGTATGCTGAGATGTTTTTCACATCTCAGACTTGATCTTAAGTGCAGGAATATATCTTTAATCAACCTTTTTTACGTTTTCTGGATGAGCTACATGTTACAGCAGCTCTTTAAGGTGTTACTACATAGCACAGGCTATGTCTCACTTTCAAAAATATATTGGATGTTCGACATATGACCTAAAATTTGCACAAGCAATTTCCTGGCCAAGGGCCAAATATGCTCTATTTGAAGCTGAAAATATTTTATTGTGATTTGTAGCAATGGAAGTGGAAGCCTGGATTTATAATGGAAACAATCCTAACCACAGTTATGGTAAAGCTGCCACTGTCCCGTTACAAACTGCCATTTTTTTCCATGTTAAGTTTTGCTTTTCCTTTTTGCAGGCTATATCCATTGCAGGAAATCCATTCTGTGTCAGCTGTGCAAATATTTTAATAAGTAAAGTTTCTTTCCATCAATTTAATTTGGGTTTCCTGCAGTGCCCATCTCCATAATGTAACGGCATTGGGTGCCACTACAAAATAGCCTAAAACTGCACCTGCGAGTTAGCTATTGCTGTCTCCTCAACAGATGTTATATAATATAGAAGGAGAGTATGGTGATTATATTCTATCACATTTGGTTTCCCTGCTTTTTCAGGAAAGTTGAGGGAGAAGGGGATATGTACAGAAACAAATGTGTAATTTGTGGAAGACTTGGAAGATGTGGAAGATTTATCATCCCTGTGTGTAGCAGGCTGAAGGTTGTCTCATTTTTAATCTGAACTGACTGTATATTTGTTTCTTCAAGACATATTTAGAATCTTCCCAGCAACCAACTTCAATGGGATGCTGCATTTGTTAAAACTGAGGTTTTAAAGTTACTCTAAAGAACCTGATTCCTGTATGTGGGGGGAGTCACCTGGTTTGCCATCAAATTAACATGAGGTGCACAAGGGGTTACAATGATCATACTGGAGCAATGCGTTTTCCAACATGTATGTATGCTCCTGCAGAGGAAATCTGCAGAACCAATCTCTATCAGCCTCCAAGGAGACGTTTTTTGGCTGAATACATTTCTAAATTAAACACACAGAACTTGCAAGCATGCCTCTTCCTTCGTTTTGTGGTTCTGATGCATGTTATCTCAAAACAAACCCCCAAATGAGAGATGTACAGTTTTAGGGAAATTTATCAACACAATTTTATGACAAACACATGTACAATCACGGCATAGGCAGAATGGCATTCAATGTTTCATGTCATTTAGCCTACATCTTATTGGGACTTAAAAGTTTCTGTGCTCCATTAGAAGAACTATTGTGATAAGTACAGGTAAAGACAGATAGTATGTAATATCCTTTGAGCATATGTCTATAGTAAGAAATGTAGATCAACGATTAATATGTTTAAATCCTTCAAATATTGTATTATGTATATAATACCAACATGCTATTTTCTACACAATATAATTTCCTTGCAATAAAAATAAAATAAGCTTTCTCTTTTCTTCTCCTTTTCTAGAGTTTTTTCCCCTGCCTATTTGGCCAGATAGTATATCACTATCCCAATGTTGACTGAAATACCTTTCATATATGTTTTTTTGCCAGTTGTTTTTTCACCTCTAATGCCTTGTATTCATTTCTCTCTTCTGGTAGAAACTTGTCAATATTGTACTATTTCTGATCTCAGATGGCCAGTGGTTCATAGAAGTCACATATATTGCTCACCTGTCTTGTATGATGAGACACAAGGTTTTGGGTCATATTTGTCTTGGAGCAAAGTTAGTATCTCACAAGTTGTAGCAGAACACCTCTGAAGCCTCCATAATCCTTTAATTTTGTCCAGTTCTGGTTTAGTCTCAGTTCTCCTGATTTCTGTCATGAAAAACTGTCACTTCATAATCGCATGAGATAATCCCATAATCTTTCTCAATATATTTCTCCTCTCCACACCTATAGAATACTACTTACTCTAATGAGTACTATTGTTCACAATTTACAGGTAGGAAACTAAGGTTGTATTTAAACTTCCTATTCAACTTGCTAAAATAAGCATCAAGGCAACTTCCTATTGACTGTAGAGAGAACCAGAATTTGGCAATATTGGAGACTGTGTAGTCTAAATAACTCATTTTTTCTTGATATAAGCCTAAAACTGATGCAAGATGAATAGGGGTTACGGAGATTAATGTTTGTCTTCAGACTAAACACTGAAACTCTGAACACTGAAATGTAGTGGGACTTCTAACTTCAGTTGTCCAGTATGCCATAAGGTTTGAGATAACATTGCTCGGTTCTAACCCCTGTCATCCATGGCAGCTTGAGTGTCACTGAGCAGCCAAACTATTCTCCCACAAGTAGAGGCATCTCTTCAGTGAAGATGTAGATAAAATGAGCTATCCAGGGCCTCACAAAGCATCCATGGAAGAAAAAGGAATTGATTCAAGGCTCTATAGGTCTCAGGGTGGTATCGTAGCTGTTGTTCCAACTCTTCACACAGTGTAACTACTTCCTGATGCTGAAATACAGCGCTTGAGTCTTCTTCCTCCACATTAGCAACCTACTGGACATGAAAACAATCCTCTCCTTTTGTTGTTCTGGACTGTTTGTCTTTACTTTCTTGCCCTTGCCAGTGTGTTTCCACTGCACCATGTCTCCAGAGTCTACTCTGGAGCTTGTAGCTCTAGAGAAATGACAGTACAGGCATGGGTACTACATGTGTGTGTCTACTGGCCTAGTGCATGCAGACATTTTGGAGCATCAGGAGAGCTCAGAGCTTCATCCAGACCCAGCTTGCTGTCTGTGCAGCTACCCTAGCACATTTTGGCAGCTTGAGAAAGCCTGCATGACTTCCAGGAGTGGGCATTCCTCTGCTAACTACCTGGTCAGCTTTGATTACATCCTCCCCTGAGCAGAAAGCAGGGCCAAGACACGTCCTTCCTCTAGCTTCCCATGTCAGACCTCTCTGGGCCATCTGTGTGATAGAGAGAAGGAAAGCCACATGATGGGGTGTTTTCCCAAGTGGTTCATCATGTGTGCTGCTGAGGACTTTTAACTGCATTTCATCTTAATTTTGCAACCACTTTCCTGGATATCTTCCTTGAATGCCTGTTTAGATTGTTCCAGATTCTTCTAGCTGATTCACTCCAGGACTATTATAATGGGAAAAAAAGAAAAAGTATTTAGGGAAAGCAGGAGGAATTTAGACCAGACAGTGTAAATATGTGTTGTAGGCACATAATGAAATACTGTGGGTATCTTTGAGTGACAGCAGATCAATGATAGTATCCTTCAGAAGAGAGCTTAGAGCAATTGAAGGCCAAGCTGTGTGCAGAGCTCTGTTGGGTTTTAAGACGTGCAGTCCCATCCCAGTTCTGAATGTGTAGTGGGGGTAAAAACCTTGTCTTGAACTAAGTGTGTTGTTTCTCAGTTCCAAGTTATGATAAAGGCTTAGTTTAGCAACTTCAGAAATGGAACTGCTGAAATCTGTAGAGGTGCTGCACTGTTTTGTACACATATGCCTGCACTTTGCCAGCACTGAGTATAAATGATTCCCAGATTTCCAATAGTATTTTGTTTATAGACACATTTTGTTTATTGTAAATTGCATATGGTTTTACCTCTAACCTTGGGTCTGATCCTTTCACAAAGAATTTGGCCAAGGAAAAGAGTAGATGATCCACTATTTGTTAGCAGTTCATTCTATATGTATGTATGTGTATGTGAATAGATACAGATATATATCTGTGGGACTGATACTGGGAGGTGCTGAGCTCTCTTAATCTCTTGTGAAGTCAACAGGAGTTGAGAGCACTCAGCACTTCCCAAAGGTGGTCAGAAAATATCAGTTTTGGCCAACCTATTGCTCGAGCTTTTCCTATCTTAAGTACAAAAAAGAAGATAAGCTTCTTAGAGCCTTCCTTAAATGCTGGCACCTTGAGATTGTAACTATTTATGTTTTACCACTTTTTCACATGCAAAATCTGTTGCATGTTTTTTGTTTGGAGTTTTAAGGATCAGATTGATGAAGGAGAGTTCAGAGCCAGACGTACAGTGTAAGAGACAAAGGTTTAGTAATGAGTTCAGAATTTACAAAACACAGAAGCAAATATGGCTTTAATACATGATGTGACCCTTTATAAGGCTTGAAATTACTCTTCAAAAATCATTCTGGCTTGACTTCAGAGCCGAGTGGATTGTGGGATACCACAGATTGACTTTGAGTAGTGGGTTGGTATTGCAGGAATTTTTTAATTTCCTGTAACTCACAACAATTTTCTTCCAGTTAGACCTTATCCTGCTGCAGTGTATTTACTGAACAATTTAGTACAGTGTATAAGCCAGATCAGAGGCACATGCATGCACTCGTACGCATACACACGCATGGAGTAAGGAAAATTCAAGTATTAATAGCAAAATTAAACATGATTAAAAGCGAAAGGTTCATGTGATGATGTTTACATTTTTATGTGGGTGATATATTTAATATCTAACTCATGATCTAAGGGGGAAGAAGAAACTTTGGGCTGCAACATTTTTGTGCTATTTTTAAGCAAATAAAAATGGTTCAAGTTGCATTAAAGAGCAGAAAATAATTTGGCAAATACTGGGTATTATTGTTCGCAACAGCATTTTAATTAATTTTTCAAACACTTTCTCAGAACCTCCCCAAAGATTTCCAATTTTCGTGATTTAACATAAAAAACCCCTTAAACTGACAAAACTGTTTATGTATTTATTAACAGTAAAACAGCACTAAAAAGATCCCTGTAGTTCAAGGGGAGAAATATTTCATACCACAGGACTCCATGTGCTCATTTCATTTCAATTGTCTCCCAGGTATTGCACGGCAATTATTATAACATATCTAAATGTAAAAAATACAACCCAGAAGGTCTGTTATAATATAATTCAACAAAACCCCCAAATACGGGTGATTGCGATGTATTGGGGTCACTGGAACTACAGACACAGATTTGTATCTGTTATTGATTTAAAAAAGCTTATTCTTGTGAATGGGCTCTTGCAGCATCTATGCATATATACATATATTTTTAAAAGGAGCATATCATTAGAGTAATGTACATTTACCAAATAACTTAACATTGTTTACAAGTGATTTTTATAGACAAACACACACACACAATGCATATGTATGTGAATTTATGGCATGCTTTATTCCTTATCTAAAATCTGCTAATGCCCAAGGAAAGCCTTTGCAAAAATTGTAGTTGGATTTGTACTGGGTCTTGAAGAAATGGGAAGTGAAGAGTGAGTGAAACATCTTTATGTTGTGATTAAAATATGATTATATCACCATAATATTGGAGGGAGAATGTTTGACTGAAAAAGAAGAGAAAAAATACAGTATCTTTTTAAAACCTCTTAAAATTGGTGATAGTAATAATGTTACCTGGCTGTTTGAATGAAAAATCAAACGACAGAAAAAGAGAAGTCTAAGATTGCCCCAAGTGAAATAATTAAATGTTTCTTTAACTTCTGGATGCCAAATAGGAAAGAGATCGTAACCTCTAGCATTTTAGAAAGCAGGATGTATGATGGGATTTATTAGTAGATACAGAGTAAATAACACTTATTAAATTTCAAGGTAACTTTATTTTCCGTTACCTACCAATGGAAAAGTCTCTTTTGAAATAACACTCATTAGAAATTGAAGGTTATACTGGCAAAACAGACTTGAATCCTTCAAAAATAGCCCCTAGTAAAAGTCATAGAAAGATCTGAAGCTAAGCCTATGACAAAAAAAGATGAAACTTAATATGCAGGCAAACTTTTTAATATGTGAGCCAGACACAGAAATATTGGTACTCTTTGAAATGAACAAGAATTTGATGAAACACTAAAGGGTTTCCTATATTTTATTTTATTGGACAGCAACAAGTAACTCAATGAAAGAATATCCTGTAGTAGCTGAATGCTGCTCAGGTTCAGCTCAGTGCTTTAACAAGCGTGTTTCCCTACAACACAGAAATGCTCCCGAGTGACATGAGCTGTGTGTAAATTGCACCCTCAGTTCTTCACCTAAACCCCAGCTGGAGTTCTTCTATTGACTTAACGGGGCTTTGGATCAGGCTCCAAAATAATGAAGGAACAAATCCGTTGAAGTCTTTATTTATGTCTAGATTGTTTTCTCTCATCAAAGATTCCCCCGAGGCTCTTCCTTCTCAGGCATTCTCCTGTGGAGAGTTTGCGCCTCCCCATAAATCAAGCTACATCCCTGCTCCCTGGAATCTCACAGATGAAACTGGGATTTGGCTCTTTCCTGGTCCCTTGGACTCCCTCACAGCTGCTCAGATTCCTCTTAATTCTTGGAGGTGCTCAGTTAAAGTGGATTCTTGACTGTTGTAAGTGTTGCCATAACTAAAATACGAGTGCCTATGGGGAATCAGTGAATGCAGAAAAAAGCACCTTAAGCCTCAGTAGTGCCAAACAAAATGGGAAAAATAAAGGGCTGTTTCTGCCTCCTTTTGGACATGTGTAAGGTCCAGGTAATGTGAAATCTTTGGAGCTGCCTTGATGTCTCTCTATACCTGGATGGCCATATATCCTCACTTGCCAAGACAAGTGCTGTTTCACCATTAGAGTATGGGAAAATGACATCCCATCTACCTGGCCACAGAAATGCAGGTATTCGTTGCATCCATTTGCTGGGTTGTGGTCTTTGGCTGTGCATGAAATGGGTATTTATTCTGCTTCAGGCTGTGATCCCTATGCCCCTTCACAAGTGTGATGTCACTGTCTATTGGATCCACTGGAAAAATTTCAGTTTTTGGCTGTGGTCCTAATCTCTTCAGGTCTTAGCAAATCACCACACAATCATGCAGTGTGTAAGGTGAATACATATCAAATACAGGTCAATTTTATGGGGCAAATTCATTAAAAAAATGAGGTAAATCCAAATTTTATACATTTTTTGGAAAATATTTGAGGGCTTTCTTCTTTCAGAAGATATTTTTATTGTAAATGGTTGTCGCAGTACTGAATTTCCCTCTAATTCTTCCAGAAAAAAGATTGAGTTTACCTCCTGATCTCCATGTTGTTTTGTCCATATTTGTTCAAGGACGAGGAGATATTGCATAGATATTAATTCTGCAGCGAAAGCATATGGTACCACAGTGGTGTATAATACATGCCTTGGGAATTTCCCAGAACTAGCTTTCTTTTGGTCTTCCTTGGTGAGTGAGCTGCTCTTCTTCCACAGCTGAGTCTCCTATGGGCAGTTTCATTGATCTGTTCCTAAAGCAGAGTATGTATTTACATCATACCTGTGTGATATGACAGATATGCAACACTGGTTTTAAAGAATCCTCTCTGTCAAAATCTTGTGTGCTGTGATTTTAGAAATCTTCACAAGAGCAACTCAGGAGATCCAAAAGACAAATGAGAACAAGGGAAAGGACTGTCAAATAGAGAAAGACCAGAACATCAAGCTTCAAAAGAGGGGCTGGTCTTGTGCATAAGGCCCTGCATAAGCGACCAGACAATCTGGATTCAATTCCCAGCCTTTCCACAAATCTTCGGTGAAAGTACAAATAATGCATTCTTTTTTCCTTCTGATGCTCTTCGTAAGACATTCAAAAGCACATGTGATGTTCCCTGTGCTTCTCTAGCAGTGAAAAAGCAGGAGTATTATCAGCCATGCTAACAAGACAATTTGACAGGTCACTGTTGGATGAATATGCTGCTCCTGACGACAAGTGCACTGGCTCACTTATGATTCTGGAGCTCTTAGAGGGTTCACTCAGCAGAGCATTTGGTTATAATCATTTCCTTTGAGTTACTTAATCAGTATCTCCTGTCCACTTAGGCTGCAGTGCTGGGGCAGGAGAATGAAAGGATGTAGAAATAGATGACCAGAAGAGATGACAATTGCTACTTATCAGGCTGTATATTTAGTTCTCATGAGTCCCCAAAACAGGGGAGGGTCAGCTTCATAATCACACTGGGCTGTGCTGTGACTGATATCTTAAGCAAACTCTTTCAGCAAGTGGCAGGTTCACAGTCAGAGAACAATGGGAGCAGAGGCTGCTTCACATTTCTTACATACCAGTGATGCCAATTTATGAATTCTTCTATAAATCTCTGGAGATGCAAACCATCTGTAAAGAATAAAAAGACAACAACATTTATGCATTTGGTTACACAGGAGAGGAGTGAATACGTTTTGTTTAGACAATTCCCATGAATTCCAGTCTGAAGAATCACTGACAGCACGTCTTGTTTATGAGCTTTAAATAATGACAGCAAAGCAGAGTTTCCAGATAGCTATACAAAAACATAGATTAATAAATGACTGCCTTCCAGTTTGTTTTTGCTACTGTGCCTTTTAAAGGGACAAGTTACACCCTATTTGAATACACTAGTGGCTGAGCAAAAATAAAAGAGCTTATCTGCTAATTTAATTTTATCTCCTAAATCAAAAGCAGTTATTATAGGAGCATCAGTTAAGCCATAATGATATGTTTTTGCTTCTTGAAACTCCTTTATTAAGGAAGGAATAAGCAACAAGGTGTGCAATGGACTTAGGTTATTTTCCAGGTCTTTTATCTCCCTTTGACCTTGGTGGTTATGTGTACAAAATATAGTATAGGATTAGGCCTGAGAAAATTAGGATTTGTCATTGTCCTGGGTTCAGCTTTTAGTGATACTTAGAATAATTTTCCAATGTATGGGTACTATTCTTCAATGCTTTGCCAGCTTTCAGGGCCATACCCTATCTTTTACTCCTCAGAATGACCTGCTACTATGTCTAAATAGAAAAAGATGGCCTGACATCTGATTGACAAGGTATCAGTGTTACTACATGGTCTTCTCTTAAACCCAGAAAGACAAAAAAAGAAAGAGGAGGGAAAAATAAATATTTGTGCTGAGGTTAAAATGAGTTGTGAACATGCTTCTAGAGCAGTGTTTGTTTACCCTGAGCTGGGGCAGAAGTTCTGAATTGCTTCAGTGATAACAATGTACTTTAAAAGAAATCCTTTTATAGGAAAACATCGTTCATAGCAAAATTTCTCTGTTCTCGGGGCAAGTTCCTCTTAGCATGGCTTGCAAGAATGTACCCCTTGGCTTTGCTACATGTAGAGAAGAAGGGTTCACAATGTCTCTGAAGGGAAAAAGGAGCTGACTCACTATCACACATGTGCTATTTCTGGTAGTGAATGAAGAGCCTGAGTTATTTGATCTCACAATTATTTTCCCTAATTTTTCACCTACATTCATTACTCTTGTCCCTGTACCAACACCTTGCAATTGTACAGCTGCACTGGTGGTAGCACCACTGTGATTTCTACCAGGTTGTCTTACCATGCAGTTGGGACACTTGAAGCAAAGTTTCTTGGTTTTTGTTTTTGGAAACTGCCTTAGCTGTATATATAACCACAATGATTACTCTCTGCAGATTGCACTGTCCTGCTGCAAAAGAACAAGACCTATTATTTATCCTGTTCTCAGCTCAGAAAGACAAGGAATAAGCTCAGGAATCAGAGTCGATCACGCAGAAACCTATGTAGATTTCAGCCTTTTGTGGTGTGTAAGGCAAATTCCCATTAATCCGTAGAGCTGTTGCTTGCAGTGTGGTAGCTTTCTGATCCTTTTGGTCAAGAAGTCTAAGTTACTCTGGAAACTGATCAAGTGACTTAGCCAAGTACAATTAAAGACACTGATATGAAGATAGACTGTGAAGGCGAGGATATCCACTGGGGTATAGGTGTCATGCCATGACAAAAGCAACAGAACAGGGTCTTTGCTGTAAGGAATG
Source organism: Nestor notabilis (assembly GCF_000696875.1). NCBI lineage: Eukaryota > Metazoa > Chordata > Aves > Psittaciformes > Psittacidae > Nestor > Nestor notabilis. Next base: position 38,938 of record NW_009927171.1, on the reverse strand, counting down.
ACCTGAAAATCCAAGCCCATTAATGTGATTTTGAGATCAGCTTTCCACGGCTTTGCTGAGGAAGGCTATAAAAGGGACAAAATGCTCCAGGCCACATAAAAGTGCAGATGTTAATGAAAACAAAAATCAGAAGTTGAAGCAGAACCAATTTAATGCCTGTCCGAACTTGTACATGAGATATCCACTTGCAAGGCATGCAGCGAGAGCCCGTGACCTCATTTCCCCTGGCACACAAGCAGAAAGTGTTATTTTCTTGTGCCATCACACAGTAACCGGAAGCTTTTCTTGCCAAGTGATAACTTGCACAGATGCAAGTTATTTCCCAGTAATGCAGGCGGTAACATGTGTTGCCACTGCAGTTTGAAATGTCCATTAATTTAACAGTAAATCCCTTATCCCTGTAAAATGAAAACACCATATTCTACATGGACAGAGAAGAGCGTATAACTTTGCTTTTCAGATGTTAGGGCCTCCAGTGGACAATTGTTCACCAATTTCAATTTACACAGCTGGCTGTCTCATCCTGAAAAGATGCCTTAGGACTGAGAAAGCATGGAAAGTAAATTACCATCTCATTCCAAACAACATCATTTCCCTCTCCCCCAGGCTAAAATTGAGGTATGTTAATACAACAATGTTAGGAAGTCAGCCCTGCTTCTGTTGGCACAACATTTGACCTGTGTAAAGAGGCCAAAATTTTCTGAATCTGTGGAAATGAAGTTTTGTAGATACCAGATACTTGTTTGTCTTACCCAAAGATGATTATGAGGGAGGGCCTGAGATATGCAAAGCAATGAAAGGTTTCACTGCCATTGGAGTAAAAATTAAAACAACCCCGTCTTTCAGTGTTAAAACAAGCAAACAAAAAATGTCTTCTGCTCTATGGTGACAAAATTCAGCACATTGAGGATTCTGATCTCAAGTGTTGCCAATTTTTTATGTCCATGTAATACAGCATTGGAAAATATTAAACAGTCCAAAGCTATTTCTGACATCATCAACAATTGCAAGGGAATAATCTGACTCAGCAAGTTCATTATTGCTAAGGACGCTTGAGCATGCTGAGTTCATGAATTTGATAATGCTTGGTTTATGAGTTTGATTACTGAGTTAAATTATAGCTCACGATAATTAGCCTAATGAATGCTTACTCTACTACTGTGCTGAAAATACTAACAAAGCACACAGCCAAATGCTAATCATGAGCCACATATGACAGCAAGAGGGAGATGAGATCTGTGGCAGAACCACCCGAGCTTGACACTACTCTTTTCATCCTTACTTTGCTTACTTCTGTTAGATTATTTTAACATTTGTGAATGGTTTTCCAGAGCTATGGCACAGTTGCAAGGAGTCTGGAATTGATATAGTCTCAAGAAATACTGTAAAGTAATATGATTTTTCTATTAAAGTTTGATGCTTAGCAAAACTTCAGAATCCATTTAGAATTATGTTTTTCTAAATGATCAGAATTGTTTTCATTCTTCCTAAAAGGGGCATGAGTCAAATAAACAATACGGAAGAGGATGCTATTCCAAGGCATGTTAGAAGCTAGCCCTCATATCCTATGAAAAGTTAAATGCTACTGGGAGGCTAACTCCCCTCTGCCTTTGAAAATCTGCTCCTAAATTCGTATCTCAAGGCATAACATCAGCTATATTACCATAGCCTAAGGGGTCACAGTTCTCAAGCAGACTTTAGCAGAAGTGAAAGGACCTTTATTTTTTTTTTGAGTGCTGTAAACAAAGGCTGGCCAATGGCTGCACAGAGAAGTGCAGTTCAATATGGTCTCCTCAAGTGTGGGAATTAACATCCATCCAGCCCCAAAAGTGCTCTTCCTATTTGGCTATAGGCTGAGATGGGGCTGCCAGGGCAGAACCATACAAAAAGATGTGCAAAAGTAATTTCACTGGAATGAGGCAGAGAGAGTATGGTTAGCTGGAGTAATGCCAAGAACACACCTCCTGGGAAGGACAGACACTGGTTCTGTCCTCAGCCCCTGTGGTTTATGGTAAGGTCTTACTGCATCCGATCTGTACAAAAATGCTGAGAACAGGGTCTGGGAGTCCTCCCCCTCCAGTCCTCTCTAACCACCAGTCTATTGTACTAAACATTGGTGTGAGGAGGCAGCAGACACAGCCATTGCAAATACAAGGGGTCACAGTGCTATTTTGCAGTCATACCTGGGTTCGGCCTGGGTTACAGGGGCTGTGGGGCAGTTCTGGGGCTGCACAGATCTGCAACACAAAGCATGTGTGAGGGCTGAGCTCAATTGCAAGGCACATTGAGAGTTCATGCACTTCCAGGGTTAGGCAGACACTGGATAAGAAGTCCTCCTAATCACAGTTTTGGACTTTGTTGTCTCTATTGTACCTAGGTCCACATATAAGCCGTGTGGCTGATGCTCCTAATTCCTGCAGTACACATGGGCGGATGCCTTTCTTGTTCAGCTCTGATCGTCCTCTTCCTTTCCCAGACTCCCATGAAAGCGTGAAAAGTGCAGTTCTTCATGCCCAATAAGGCGTGATCGTTATCATGATTTGTTTCTGCAAATGTTGTTAAAACAAGGCAATATCTGAAGCTCCACAAAAGATGCGCCTTTCTCATGCAAAGCATAACATTCCTAGCAAGTTGAATGCTGTGTCAGAACTGGCTAAGACAAAATATTCCCAACATTTTAATGCATATGCACACTCCTCCAGTATGAAATGTATGTTTATTAGCAAAGGAGGTTGCTATCAACATTATTCAACAACTAGTCTGGTTTCCCATCACTCTTTTTGCAAATGAGAGCTTAATTTAAAAACTGTCATTAGCTATAGAAAGGTTGAATTTATCTTTTTGGGTTTTTTTTGCTTATATTTAAACCACCTCCTCTCTAAGGAATTTATCTTTAGTCATCTGCAAAACCTTGCCCACGTTTATATTGCTAAGTAAATAACATCATAACGAGCAAAACCCTGTAACCAAAGTCTGAGGCTTAAATCAAAGAATTGGTTATTGGGAGATATAGAACAGCTTAAATTTAAAGACTACCCTCTTGAAATGTCTGACTGTTTCTTGTATCTCTACTTCTCTCTTGGCTTTCAAAGACATTTTATGAGCAGAATTGGCAGAACACAGGAAGACAGAGTAATAAACAAAGGAGGTCCTATGGCCCAGCATTGGTGCAAAGTTCAAAAGGAGAATATACAAATCCAGAATGTGAACACTCTAGAGACCACATTACAAAGTTTTTCACTTAGGTAATCTTTTGTTTTCCAAAGTCAGATTTTAACAGCCCTTCCCATAATAACTTAATATTTTATATGATGCAGAAAGTCTTACAACCAAGAAGGAGAGGAAGTCAGAAGGTGAGGAATACATCCAATGTGTGACTTTGAAACAGATGTATATGCAGTTAGGAAAAATTCTGCACTGGACTTAGGCTGCTGCTGTGCAAAACAGCCAGTTATGGCCTAGGCTACTTCATGATTGCATAGTACTTGATTGTGTAGTACTGGCACCTATTCAATCATCACACTAAGCAGAGATTATCTGCACAGAGATACCCATTTCTTCCCTCATAATAAGAAGAAAAATGAAGACAAAGGCAGAAGATATGAGGAACTTAGAGGACAACTTCAGAACTCCTTTCCATTTTCAGGTACCTGAGGAAATGTTTAGGCTTTGCATGGCCTTTAGGGCACAGGGCAATTTTGGTGCTGGGTTTGTTTTTGGGGTACCATTAGGGGTTTTCACGCAGGATGTGAGTTCTTTCCATTAGTAAGTGAATGCAAGAAGAAAGGACATCCAACCACATAAAACTACAGTACTCCATATGTATTTTCAACTGTTTATGTAAGTTACGTTGGGATTTTGTGGCTTTGTTGATATGCTGGTGCCTGTCCTACCATTAAGTACTAATCTTCTAGCTCAAAAATGCTCACAATCAGGATTCTCTAGTTCTACCAGTTCTCTGATCCTGACCCAGAATATTGTTACCAATATTAATGTTTGGTGGGAACAATAGGCACAGAGATGACTTCAAATCATGCCTCAGAACTAGGACTCTGCGTAGTTTCGTCTAGGAGATTCTGAGCTCAGGACAGCACCAAGTGCCTTTCCAGGGAGACACTTTGCAACTACTTACTTCCTCAGCTGTAAATTATGGACTAGCATAGGGATACAGTGAGGCAGCATGTGGGGATGAGTCACTCTGTTAAGATGAAGAAAAGCTTGAGGAGTAAAACTGGGAGAGGGACAGCTGCATGCAGAGGAAGGGTTTCTACACTGGAATAAATGAAAAAGGCATGGGAAGTAATTTGAAAGTTAAATGGTGCAAATCAGGACAAACAGGTCTCTAATTCACCCAGGAGAAGGTTTGTTACTGTTAGAACAATGATAATTTGTTTTTAAGGGTCATCCTGTATGTCTGGACCTTGTTTAAAGTATGGCAGCTTCACTTGCCTTGGATTTGCCATTATACGGTTTGGAATATTTAAATACAAATCATTACGGTCCCCAGCTGTCCAAAATAGCTATGAATACCCACAGGCATATTCAAGTTGCCACTAAATTGGGTATTATATGCTGAAAAGCCACAACTGCTCCTTTATAGGGAAACAGGGTACAGTACTGAAATGGAGCATCTTCAATGCTACTTCTACTGAGATGTATGTGGGTGGGTATGTGCAGACTGGAACATGAATCTGAAGTTTATCTCCCTCTCCACCTGAACACTGTCCCCCTCTGTGCAGGCAGTCAAGCCCATGGTTTAGAGTGAAATTAATGGCTAAGCACTCATAAATCTTCACTCTCTGCGTGTTTACATGCTGAGTCTGCCAATGTCTAGAAAGGCAGCCACCAACTATACAATTTTAATGATGGCTGGAAATGTGGATATCTGATGATCTAAACTTCATCTGCTGGGAATTAAAGCACAGTTTTCTTTAAATCAATTGAGTTTTCCATTCATGCTGAAAATGAGCTACGATATCAAAAGCATAAAAATCTCAAAAGGTATTAAGTGACCTTTATCATTCTGTCACATGCGATCAGCAAATCGATTAATTTCCTTTACCTGATATAGGCAGTAACTTCTAAAATAAAATTATAGTTACCAGGACCTTGTCTCCAATAACTTTCCACGGATACAATAAAACCTAATGATTTAAGAGGGGCTTGGAAACTTTCCATTGCAACGGTGCCCGTTGGGCTCTGATATGTCACATGGTGATTATGAAATGACATCTTTGCAGCTTTGCACTGCACATAACTATTACCACTGTCTATAAACTTTTCTCCCTTAGCCCTACAAAATACAGGATTGTCCTCTTTTCTTCCTAGACCTCAGTTTGCAGGTACCTAAAACCAAATAGGAAACACAATAATAAAGGCATTGTGCAGGCTAAAGCAATTCACGGGAGTTTTTCTGTATGTTTTCCTTATTTGACTGGATCTATTCAACCAGATATTTATCCATGATGAAGTTTGGTACCTTTGCAGTAAGTCCATGCTGTATATTTTATTTAAATTTCTCTGACCCCTGGCTTTTGAGCTCAGAATTGTTCATGTTTAGCCTCAGACCAGCAGTAATTCTACTGAGTTCCTACCTGAAACATGCTGGTCCTGCTCATCAGGATGTCTCCAGGAGTGTGTGGTGAACTGCACACGTGGGTGTTGGCTGGAATCATGACAAAGGCACTGGCCAGCAGTTGCGTTGATAGTTGGTGGACGCCAAGGTGTTCTACTAAAGCCACTGAGGTGGTAGCAACTGAAGGGCTAATTCTGGAGTAAAACAACTGTGCTGAAATATAAAGTAATTTTTCTTAATTGTATGCACAAACTGACAATCATATCAATGTCATTACACACATCAGCTAAGACGGGAATACCTGCCAGAGGTATGCCTGTTTGGTCTCTTTTTTCCTCTATTTCAGACATGCATGAACACATCTGTGCAAGATTAGCCCCAGATGGGCAAACATCGATACTCCTACATTACAGGCAGTGGCCAGAGGCACAAACAGATTTGAGGGACCTGCCCTCAAATCTACAAGGGGAAGTCTCAGGCAGCTTGCTGGAGGAGACTCTCCAATATCAGAGTCCAGGCAAGGACCAGCATAGCAACCAGGCCCCTCACAGTCTGTTTCTGAGAGAGCTCTCAAATGAGCTGCCTGCTTCTCTAGCTCCAGGCACAATACCTACCTACAACTGTACCTTCTCTTATGCAAACGGACACATCACACAGTTCAGAGGGAGCCTTGAAAGGAGATGTTAACACTGAGAAGATTGATTATTTTCTACCCAGAAGAACTGCTGTTTCCCTATAATTTAGGTTTCAAGCCTCTTATTTCTGCCTGGACTGAGCTTCAAGGAAATCTTACATGATGCTCAAACCCAATCCCTGTCTGGTTAATTTATTTTTATGAAACAAAAGAGCTAAAGCAAGGATTGGGTTTTTTTTAGACCGGAGGCCTCTTCTTTATTCTTATTATTACTTCTATTATATATTAGATTTTATATACATAATCTGTAATTAACAGTACATATGTAGAGCTGTTGTGAAATAATTCAAGTTGCTCTGCACTGTCTGGCCACGTAGAGGGCAAAGGTTTAATGCAGTTTCCTTACACTTAATGATTTAATAAGGTCAGTCAGAACTCCATACAAATTTAGATTGGTATAACTTAGTTAAGCCTTTAGAAAATCATCAACAGAGCTGTCTACTACGTGTTTCAGGCTAACTTTCCTTTCCTTTCAGTGAGTAGGGTAATAAAGCTACTTGCATTACCTACCTAGGTGAAGGTCTATAGCACATAATTTTGCCATTGATGCCATACAGGCAAAAGACAGCACCGGAAAAGAAACCCCAGCATCATTGGCACATTGTCCCAACCCTTGAAGATCTGCTTTACAGCAGCAGAAAGGGCATTACCCACCTCTCATGAGATTACACTTCAAGTCCTTCTATATGTGAAAGAGTGATAGTAGGGTTGTAATCAAGTGCTCAGAAGTGTATTTCAGCCCCTTGTGCATCCTCATGGTGGTACAGCCTGTAATTACATACTCACACACTACTCTTTTCATAAGCCTCTGGCCTTATTCAGGGCACTTACTAAGTAGTTATTAAGTACTATATTTTGCTTATAGAACGTGGGTCCCATACCTAATTTACTGACCCCATTCAAATTATCCTCTGAGAAGTGACTGATGAATGTCCTTGGAGGCGAGTCTGTGGCATTCATGCTCGCTCTGGTGAGTAATTGCCTCACAAACATCAATGAATTTATTTGCACAGTGCAGCTGTGAGAGGAGACGGTGTTTCACAAATATGAACTGAAGTGCCAAAGTCCACTAATTTGGGTTACTAGTCGAAAAGGTCTGAATTTTCAGAAGGCACCAGAACTACATGGCATGTTTGGTGCCTGAAGCACAGCTCCTCTTTATACCAGCTCCAAATAAATGTGCTCTGAGTTTTGAGGGTTGGGTTTGGTTCCATGTTGGGCACCTAGAAAATGAAGAATCACACACAGTGACCACTTTGGACAGCTGAAACTCAGTTGCCAAGTATGCAGTGGGGATGCTGTGGAGGACAGCAAGGAGAGAATGCCATTTTCCTGGGTACCTTAAAGTCTAAGATCATTGATCCTCTTCCTGCCTTGCTCCTTGCCCTGCACATTCCTCCTTCCTGCAGTAAACAGTCCCAGTTTGTCCTCTGGTTAAGTTTCTGAGTAAGGTAGAGGTCTTGAGGAAAGAATAACATCACTTAGTTAAAGATTGCATTGTTCTGCCTATGCACGTGAGAGTACACTTCTGACTTTTAACTTTAACCCTGACATTTCTCAGCATTAGAAAGCTTACATTTACTTCATATTGCAACCCAGCTTTTTGACATGCATTTTCTTATTTTCTATTAAGGTTAAAAGAGAAAAGAAAAAGCAGAAATTGTCAAATACGTGCCTCTTGCCCAATCACCTTTGTTTTAAGTCTATGCTCTCATCCTTAAGCAGCTTTTCCAAAATGCCTGTCCCTGCATCTGCACCTCCCTCCTCTTTCTCCTTTCCTTTGTGGCTCTGAATGTTATGTCTGGAATTTCAATGTGCCTGGGCCAAGGACGCAATGGTAAAACATGCAGGAAAACTGGGTCCCAACATATTTTTTGGCATCTCAGAGTCAACAGGCAAGGGAACGTTCTGCTCAGTTGTGGGATGGATGAGACAGGTGAAAAACATAGCTGTTAAAATCTAAATCTGCAGTGAGTTTTGTGGCTTTTTGAAGGCTTGAAACTTGTCCTAAATAGACATGTCTTTTCCCAAGGACAATAGAAGATGCTTTACTTCCTTCCCCTTACTTTATCTAAATCTCATGCTTTGCTCCAAAACATATGAAAGCATCCTTACCCTCCCTCTGATCTGAATTGTGGTGGCTGAAATAAATTGGTTATTGTCACCTAGAAGCAGGCACAGAACACACACAATTTCAGTCCAAAATAGTTCAAATTCTCCAACGTTAAAAAAATAAAAAAGAGGATAGGAAACCTAAAAAAGGGTTTCTTCCGTTAGGAATTGCCAGGATTTCTAAACAAGAGGCAGCTAACCCAAACTACAATGTACTACAATGTATAAATGTAATGCATGTTTATAGTGTTATATGGATACATACTGCCAAGTGATTATCAGTGCACAATGAAATTTAATAAAATCAAGTGAACCCATCCATCTATCCTTGCAGATTTCCAAATTTTATACACTGTTTTCCATGTTCCTCTTTGACACTGAATTTTTAGAATGAATTCAGAGAAATGTCTCTTAATGTAAAATTTAATCATAGCTTTTCCAATGAGTGTGTAGTTTTTTTAAGGAAATAAAATGTGATGTGATCTACATTTTTGATTAAACAGGGAAAATGCTTATAAGCTTTATCCTGATAAAGCCTTGATTCCTTAAGCAACACATTATGAGATGTTAATTAAATGACAGTAACGTGTAACATAGCTCCTGTTTTTAATTTATTCAGGCTTCATATTTTTCCACACTGAAGGGATATTCTCACCTTAAAAGCAGAGCAGCTCTGTGAGCGGTGGAGCTGATGAAACCTGGTTTGGGACTGTGGGCTGAGCTCAGCCTTGTGGGTCCTGGAGCATCCATAGGGAACATACACCTGCTGCAGCCTTCCCTGGTGAGGGCACCGACAGTGGAGTGGGGATTTACTGAGACAATGCTAAGGGGGTTTTGGCTTTGCTGCTTGGGGAACTCTATTTGTTGAGGGTTTCTGGACACTTAGAATTGCCAGACCTTGCTGGACGGGTGCAGATCAGATATGCGCAGAATGGTCAGCTCTAGTCACAGGGACTCCCCGGATTTAACATACTGCCACTGGCAGAAGCATGTCTATTTTACTGGATGCAAATACAGCACAATTGCCCCCAACCAGTTCCTGGTAGTGTTTGTTCCATGATTTTTTCTGGTATTTCCTACCTAGCAAGAGGGGAGCTCTACTAGCACATTCCTCCACCAAGCACAACCCTGGTATTTAGGCTGGTCTCTATCCAGCGCTGTGCAGTCAGGATCCCTCCTGATCCCTCAACTAGCAGGGCATACTTCCCATGTCACTTCTACTCTGCTGACAGGTCAGCTTGAACTGACTAATGACTTCAGAATTTCCAAGGGATTGTTGAAAGAGAGACAAGAAGGGAACAAACAGCTCAGGCAATCATTTTTTTTTGTGTGTAAGCCAAACTACGAACATACCTTTTTGGTTTTACAACTGAGATAAGGAAACATGTTTTCCTATCTTATTTATGCCAGGTTTATTTATTTTGTACATTCAATAGCAATTTGAGATACTCAGACTGCCTGCAGTTAAACACCTGAAACCCAGTCATTTCAGCACTGATGATGCAGGGAGCCTTTGAAGTCCAGTCTCTTACCAGCAGTACTGGGATCCAATGTCCTTTGTTAAGGGGGGATCCTCCCCCTTTACCTTAGGTCAGTGAGACCC
>NW_009927171.1:1213-28923 GCF_000696875.1 Nestor notabilis | reverse complement strand
GGATGCTCCTCCTCTTGGATCTGATGGGGAGTCATCACGAATAGCCACGCTGATTGATGTTAGTGTCACTCATCAGTAGCCACGGCAGTGAGGACCAGAGCAAGTGGAGGTCTCTGACCATGCCTCAGATGAAACCATGTGCTCGGGTTCTTTCTCATGACCATAACAGGGGAAGAAAGGAAAGACAGAACCAAACAATCCAGCTGTCCCCCAAAGAGTAAACACCCAGAAAAGCAAACTGCCATGCCTGAACCTAATTTTAAAGTGATTTTGGAAACTCTAGTTCATAAATTTGAAGGTTAATATTTAAGTTTCACAACCTGCAGACCTACTTACATTTCATGCTGAAGGAGCCTTTTTAAAAACAAGTCCCAGCACAGGGAACAGTATTTAGGCAAGTGTTTTCAAAAGGGGCTGAACACAACACAAAACTGAGAACACGCTGCTGAGCAGATCAAGTGAAATGTTCAATGCGGTGAAATACATTCTCAGTGCTACATTGAACAGAAATCTAGACAGAAACCAAAATGAAATCTTTGGGTAGTCTATGGCCATTTGAAAGAAACGTTCTTTTCTTGGAAGCAGTGCCATGTATTAAGTTGGTTGTTAATCTAAATTTAAATGTCCTTAATTATGCTAATTTTTTTTTCCTGGCAGATAATTAAAAAGAAGATTTTTAATGAGTTAGATGTCTTAAGATCCTAGAGAGAAGGAAATAAAGGGAGAGAGAGGCTAGTAGAAAAGCTAAAAACAAAACTCAGACCTAAGATGCATTCAGTTCCACATTCCCCCAGACATTTAGTAGGCAGCTTAATTTCCTTGTATTGTCCTTTGACAGCATTTCCTGACTATGTGCATCCATTGTCATTTATTTGTATTTTGGACTATGACTTTGAGTCAGAGACAACCTTTTTCCCTTTGTATGCAGAACAAGCGAGTCCTGGGGTAGAGCTTGCACATTAGTACTCTCCAGGAGAAATAATGCTGGGGACTTGTTCCTGCAGATGAAATCCTGACCCACTTTGGAACTGATCACTCTATAGTACTTTTATCCTTCCTCGCCAATGTTGTTTGTTAAAAGACTTGGTCTCTGACCTATTTTCACACTGATTTCTGTGCTAGTGAGGCTTTTATCCTTTAAATTGTTGGATACTTGTTTGTGTAAATACAGCACAAATTTTGCTAACCAAACAAGATTCAGTGTTTTTGTTGGCAAGAGACTGTTTTTGTGTTAGAAACAGAGATGTGTGTAATAGAAACATTAACTTTGTTTTAAGTCTAATATACCTTTCTGCATTTTTCTTACAGCTGGGACTAAGATGGAGATATTGGAACCGATTTAAGATGTATGTATAGCCTGGGATATAGCAAACTGACATGAGAAAAGAACCTTCTCTACAGTCTCTAAGCCACAGTTTGAGCAAAATACTTAATCACATATAGAAGTGGAGGAGAAAATTTAGGGCAGGGTTTTGGGTCATGGTTTTGCTTCAGCCCCTTCTGGAGGGAGCAGCCAGAAATTTCCAGTAAAACCATCCAAAACACTGGGATAAGTATAACCTGAGCACCCCAAGAACCGGACACGTGCCATCTCAACCCAGTTCTCAGCTGCCAGATAATCCTCCTTACAAAAGCTGCTACCTCAACAGGTGCTGGTAGCCCCTGCTGCCTTCTTCATTAAGGGGCTAAAGACTATGTGATTATGAAAACTAAACACTCACTTATCCCTAGGTGAAGTTCAACTCGGTTACAACGGCCAAGGGCGGCTGGTGGTGGAGGCATCACTATTGTGCTTGCTCTCCGGACTTCATCCCACAGTACTGTTAACCCAGCAGTTTTCACAGCACTAATCCCTAATTCAGCAAAACACCGAAGCCCCTGCTTAACTCCAAAGCTTGCCTGAACTGGGGCCTGAATTCATTTTAAAAGGGGGGAGAATGAAATGAAATATAAATCTATGAAAGATACCAAATTTTTTTTAGAAGTAATTATTAGGAACTGAATTTTTGCATGTTAATCAATATATTGCTTACACAGTTCATTGCTGGTGAACTAATTGTGTATATATCCATGTATACACATATATATATTCCCTTTCAAATAATAAATCAAATGTAAGTTGCTCTGAGATCTCCTTACATGCAAGTTTTCTGCAGGTTGGGTTAGCTATAAACGAAAAGGACCACAAAATAAATAAATAAGCTGCTTTGTTCAGTTGTATCTCCAGCAGGGATACAACTGTTCATTATGAATAGGGGCTGAAGGCTTCACTACTCTGTAGTTTATAAATACTAATGAGTGACATATTGAGAAAAATTGTACCTACAAAAGCAAAGTCTTCTGCCATGCAAATCAGGCCCCAGTTCCCCACAGATAAGGATCTTTTTGATGGAACACATGCAAAATCTACAGCTCTTAATTCTTTCATTAGTATTCTAGGCAGACGATTGCCAAATAACAGGGAAAACTGTCTGAATTGCTGTGTCTGAAACCTAATATTGATTTGTTTAATAGTGTCAGGAAGTCAAAATTCACAAATCTCCTGTCGATTGTTTATGAGGCAGTTAGCACAGAATTGGATGCCCCTGCTTAATTAATAACTCATTACTGAAATTTGATTATATGCTTGAATGGTTTAAATGGGCTCTAATTCAGTATCTGCAAAGCAGTGTTGCAACAAAGTAAAATGGATCTAAAAGCTTGTTTTTTAACACTATTGCCGTCTCTATTTCATGATCTTCATTGGTGAAGAATATGTTGACATTGTTGCTAGGGCAGACCTCACAGAACACTAATAATTGACACAAAACCTTGTAATTCTAATGATTTGATGAACTGAATCCCAGCTAAATCAGAAGGACACTTTAACAGAAATAACACTGACTTGAAAAAAGGGAACTCTAAATGTAGTTTTTTAGCATGCAATTAATTTATCAATAATGGAAACAAGAACAAAGGTATGTCTATCATGGACTTTTATTCAGAAATATCTTAGGGATTCAGGTTTGTATTTCCAGGGGGCATGAGCTCTTCAGTGACTCAGATGCTCTTGAAATTCCTATCCACCCTATTTTATGCTGCTCATGGCACTTTCTCATCTCAGGTATTAATGGAGGGAAGAAACACTCTAGGTGTAATTTTGAAATTCTGAACTTCACTTAATTTCAACATCTGACTATAATAAGACTTATCCATCAGGGATTCCCTTCTCCCTTTTCTTGTCTTTAAGAAACCCGAACAAAATAGATAAACGCCATAGACTTGTGCACAATTTTGAGATAAAAAACCCTAGAATGACCTGTTTCTAGGGACTGGGTAATAAGACCACTTGTTTTTGGCAACACTGGGAATCCCCTGTTTTCATTAGCTATTAAAAAAATTATTTTGTTGAAATATTAAAAGTGGGTTTGTCTGCTGTCAAAAGGAAAATCAGCTAACAGGTATGCTCTTTGCCAGAAAAGGACTCAAACGTGCTTAAACTGGTTGTTGAATGGCAATCTGGGGGTTTGGTCCATAAATAAAAGCTGTAGCACATTGGATAGGCGATGGTCTTTGTGTGGTATCTCTCCCTGCTCTTGGTATTACCTTTAGTGCATTCAGCGATCACTGATAGACCTTTGGTGCTCAAGGTCTTGTGTACATTCTTCACAGCTCACACCCCGCGTGGTTATTTGGTCTGCAGGTTTCCTTACTTGCAAGATTAATTCCACTACATTCCACCAAGTTCCCACTGAAGACAGCACTTGCTCCCCACAGGACGGACACGTGCTCCAGGGTGACTAATGTGTACATCATGAATAATGATTAGCAAATAGCTGGAAGTGTAGAGTTCACAGGCATCCCCTTGTCTGAATATTGTGTGCCCAGACTCTTTCACCAAGTTCAAGATGCTCATTTAGCCAAAAAGCAGCAAAAAATTACTGATAAATAAAATCCAAGCAGATATGTTCAACCAGCCCCAATAGGATAAATTGGTGAAATGCTTCAGGAGAACCTGTTTTCATGAGACTTCCAGGTGTGGTTTGCCTTAATGAAAAGATTTGGATAATTGGGGTAGCTTCAGAGCAACCTAGAAAGGGAATAGTGAGCTGGTCAAAACTGGCCCTGGAGGCAAGGACTTGACCCATAGCTGTAATAAACAGAATCATTTCTCTGAAGTCTGTGAAGCTGAGTATTTCAGCTCAGATCCTCAAAGCAACTTAATCCTTCAATCAATAAAATATACTTCTCTAAATATCCCCAAGGAACAGGACCTTGGAATTTGGACCTTGATCCATATGATGTGTTAACACGTGCTAAGGATATGCCTTTTTGAATACTTCTATAAAGGATAGCCTTCTAATGGCTTGCAAACTGTTGCAGCTAGATAGTGCATCTCTCAGACCAATAAACAGACCTGTCCAATGAGCAAATACAAATGTCCTGAAATATATACGTATATGAACAGAAATCAAGTGGCAATTCTGACTGAACTAAATCTGACTGAAGTATTACTGTGCAAAATGTTATTCAGTACATTAACTGAATCTTAATGTTTGGGCACTTTGAAGGCACAAAAAGGCTGCAAATGACTGCAATTGCCTGCAATGTTATACAGATGAATAAGCAGTGAGGTGCCAGTCCAGGTACTGTGTGAGTAGTGACTGTGTCTGGCACAGAGGCTGAACTCCCAGGTATAACACTTACATTTTGTGCCAAAGCCTCATGTGTCCATCTGTGAAAAAGTGAACTGCAATATGTCCTACATTATAAAGTTGCAAAGCATTTATTAAGCTCTTCTTCCCTCACAGCCTTTCCTATGCATCTTCTGTGAGCAGGGAAAGGGACTGCTGGTGTCCTTTTTTGGGAAAGGTATCAAGTCCAGTAGATTTAGCAAGAACAGCTCAAAGAAGCACAGAAAAAATGAAATCTGAATCTTACCCATTTCATTTGGTCCTTCCAACCTTGGGATGGGGAAATGCTGCAGGGTTAACCTCCCATACTCACTGAACGCCTCACTCTGTTCCTGAATGGCTTTCTTTTAGCAAAATACTAATGCTATTCCCAGTTACCTGAAGCTTTTGAAAATGATTGTGTATTTATCATACGCAGAGCCTGCTAACATTGAATCAACAGATTTATTTAGAGCCCCCCCCATCTTTACACAATCCATATGTTAGGTTTTTAAAAGGCTGTCATTCTTCTGTCTTTTACAGAGAGGTTTTAGTGACATCCCATATAGACTTGTGAGTTTCTGATAACTAGAACATCATTATAATTGTTTAGCATGTAGATTGCTTAAGCAGTTTAAGATGAAGATTATTTTAAATTTCCACTCTTACATAACCAAGCATATTATCAGCGTTAAACTGTGAAACAGTTATTAATGATAACTGACAATGAGTAGTGCCATCAGGAGTTCATTTTGCAAGCAAAAAGGAACTGCTGTAATGTTCATGCATGCAGCCATTAACAACATTGTAGTTCACAGGGTTGCTAACTTTTTCCAGTGATGGGTAACTTTTACAATTAATTTGAGTTAAATAATTAAGCCTGGGCAACTAAGAATGTTTTTTGAACCATCATTAAAGACAAAAAAACCCCCACCTTTTAAGCAATGTTTTAACTCATGCTAAAGAGCGGTCTCAGGAAGAATTGCCTTTTTCTTTCTGTTGTGGCCGATTTGTCAAATTGCTATTAAGAATTTTCAGTTATAAAAAAACATAAAAATGAAGTGAACCTTTATTTTTTTCCTCTAATTTATTACGCTTGATTACGCAGCTGGAATGGGAAGGTAGCTGCTGTTTGTAGTTAAATAACTCCTCACAATTTCTTAAAGAAATGATCTTCAAAGCTTTAATGGGTCAGTGGCTCAAGTACAAAGGAAAGATTGATTTTCATACTCCCACTCTTTGTTCCCAAAGTTTAAAACAGACACGTTCTGGTAAATTAGTTTGTCTATGTTATTAATGGAATAACTTATTAAACTCCCATAAATACATGGTGGTATCTTACTTAAAACACAGAATGCATTTGCTTTGAAAAAAAATACATGTCTGAAAGTAAACAGGGGTGTAATATTGTTATTTGATGTCAGAAATGCCTCAAAAGGCAGAAAGCTGGAGAATTGGGGGTTTGCAAAATATATTAGGTATGCATAATGATGAATGGCACAAAGAGCATCGGCTTGAGTCGATAGAAAATATGCTATTTGCGTCTAATGAAAAGCATTTGTGTACGGGGTAAGTGGCAATGCTGTGGGGAGAAGGATGACTTTAAGCAAGAAATATTGTCTGGGTGAAATACTTCCTTTACGTAAGGCTCATGTGCACGTTCCTTGGCTGAGTGCAGGGAGGTTACACTGCTGCTGCAGACACGATCTTGGGGTCAGGGCAGGCTTCAATATTGGCAGAAAAAAGAGTTGCTGTGAGAAAGATTATTCAGTTTCAGGCAGGGAGCAGCACTGCTGCTACACGAGGGGGATGAGGGGAGTGTTCCTTGGCTCATGTAAACTGCCAGAGCTCCTTTTGCATCAGCTGACGGTCTGTCCCAGGTCCACGTCTTCTCCTACACAAGCAGAGACAATTCTGATATATTCTCATGGCCTCCGAGGTCACTGAGTTTCCCCTGATGATCTGCCTGTCTGTAAAGGATGTCTTACCACACTTAATCACCTTTTCTTTCACTCATTCAACAGTGTTTAGTTCTCCCTGTGAATAAATCTCCCACAGCTCAGCAGTTCACAGGGAAGGACAGACCCTCAGAAATGTTCCCAGTTGACCCCATCAACAGCTATAAGGGTTATTGGCTCAGATGGGATCTAGTTAAATAGGAAGTTACTACCAGGGATGTTATCAGTGGTAAAATTGCCCTTTGAACCCAAGATTGTGCCATTGCTGCCTGCTAATGAAGGGCCAAGCTGCCTATGACAGATTGTGGGGGTATTACTGGTGGGTCAATCAGCTAAACAGAGCTGGTCGGCATGCTCTCCACTCCCACTGGAGGCAGTGGACCTTAGCTCCCACTGCTGATCTGCCTGTTCTTAGTCCTACTGATGAGTGTCCCTATAAGCTTTAGAATGAATATCAGACCTATAAGGTAATCGTGGGAAGATATGGAATTTTTACCTGGATAATGATGCTCAGTGGGTGGGAAATGCAACATGGGCTGTGGGAGGTGGTCTTTTATTGTCCTTATTTCTTCTTTCACTTCATCAGCGAAATTTGATGTGATCCCTGGTACAATTTGAAAGGACACCAAATAATTGTGCTTTCTCGATTCAGCATAGTCTAGGATGTGCTGGGTGTAATCAGGGTCCAGCCAGTATCACCCACACTGGCACCCAGGGGCAAGGACCACCCTGTGTAGAAACACTCTTGTTGTTTTTTCCTGTCGCAGTAGTCTGTTTCCTTCAAATGTAAAGGCTGCACAGAAGAGATTTGCACAGCCGCTGTGAAATATCAGATAGGAGCATTCCTAGAAAGCCTTTTGGGCTCAGAAGTATTTTGGTTTTCTAAAAGATATTTTATTTCATCCACTGTGTATTATGCATTCAAATTAAAACAAAGAAAAAAAGAGGTCAAAGCTCTAACAAATGTGATGAACTAATCAAAATGTTTGAAACTTCTGCTCCCTGTGTACTCATTCCTGCCTCTCCCTTTATGTTTGTGGAAAATTTCCAATGTTTTGAATTGGTTCTGGAGCAGAAATAAAAACAAAGTTTCCTCTACTTCTTTAGTAGTATAACCTTGTTGTTCTCCAGCACAATTATCTTGCCCTGTCCCAGTAGAGAGGGTTCTTTCAGAGACATGATGATTTCTCACTGTCATCCAACACTTGTCCCTGCCAAAAAGGGCTGAGAGGGAGATTCTGCCTTGCTGCAAGAGCAGGGAAATAAATCACAACGTGTGCTTCATGCCAGCTCAGGGGAGAGCATGCAAACCGAGATGTCTGCCTCTCGTCCTGGTCACACGGGACCTCAGGGAACTCTTCAAACCAATTTTTCTGCTGTTTACTTATATACTGCCTTCGTAAATCACTCCCTACTGGAACACACATCCTGTATACCAGGGATCAAGTGTTTCATTGCTTCCCAGTGCATTAAAGCTCAGTGTTGAAAGTGATTGCGTTTGCCTGCAACCAGTGGTTTGGAGACTGCTACAGAGCTTTGCTCCTTTCAGAGCAAGGTACCTGCCAGTTCTAAACTTCCACTTATTTATTCATGACTAGTTTTATACTAATTTATCCATCTTTAAACATTATGTTATAGCTCATCCTGTGGTACTTCAGACAGCAGTCACATACCTTCAACTTCATTTTATCCAAAGCTGGGCAAGTAGGAGAATTTTCATCTTCTAAGACAAGCTCCATACCAGAGAATCATCTTAGTAACACTTCTTTACACTCATTCCAGCTTGAATTAATGTTTTTAGACAAGGTGCCTAAATGGCCCCATCTTTGATATTTGACCATTCATTACACAGAATTTGTTATTTAGATAGGAATAGGTCTTGACTAGGTAAGGGGCCTGAGACAGCAGACGTGACTAGGCCATTGAAAATACTACCCACTTGAATTAATTTTAGCAATGGAGCTGAACAAAACCCCAGGGACTCAGAGAGGAGAGAATACAGCCTCCAAATTTCTCTCTACAATGGGCTGACTGTGGAACTTCACATCAATGAGCTTGAGGGATCTGAAATCTGATCTCTGTCTGGGCTCATTTCTAGTTAACATGAATCGTACCAAGAAGTAGACTCATGGTAAAGAGGAAGGAAAAATAACATGGAAAAAATAATTGGCTGCAAATACCACAAAAAAAAAAGAGAAGTTTCTAAAATGATAACAACCACCTGCACTAATGATACTAGAGAAAATGTACAAGCCCAGCATTGTATTATAAAATAGGTGCAATTAAATGCATCTCATGGCTGCTTGTTAGGACAGTCAAAACCAGAAATTAGTGGGCATAGTTATCAGGCAATCTTTCACCGTATCGTTGATTGTAAAAGCTCATAAATGGAAATTGGAGCTCATTTCATTTCACACAATCATGTGACAGCATGCAGACCTCTATACCTGCTTGGGACCACAGGCTGGGCAGGACCACGATACTTGCTGAAGGAATGATGACAAGATACTTCATGCTATTTGTTGTTAGCAGAACTCCCCACTGAAGGGACTTTATTGCAATTGCTGATGAGGACATGGCAAAGAGATGCCTCTTTCATGTCCTAGCAGATACACGAAGTGGCTCATGCATACCTTCTCTGTTCAACCCTCTAGACAACACCAGTACATCACAAGGGCAAGCGCAGAGCTGTTATGTGCTGTTTTTACATACAAATGTAAACCAGTTGGTTGGTGACAGCAAGGAGAGCTGGTTCAAGTGTGGCACAAGGTTTACTTGATTGGTAACTAAATTGGCTCTAGCCTTTGCTTTGGAATATGGGTACACCAAATCCCCCATCCTCAGGTGGCCTTCTCAAGCTGAGCCTCCTTGTTTTCAAGCACTTGAGATTATCTACAAGCAATGGGAGGCTGAGGGGGCACCTCAATAGACAGAGGTGCAGAAAACAAGTCAGACTACCTGCTCTTCCAGGAACTTTACCTTGCAATGTCTTTTTTTCAGCTGCTGCAGGACTACCACTGCCACAACATCCCCGACCACCAAATCCCACTTGTCACTCCAGTGAGTCCGGGGTGACACTTTCACAGTCGCCAGAGAGCTGTGTGTTTTGTTTCACTGGCCATTTTCAGCATCTGCTTTGGCTCTGCTGCTCTGCAGATCTTGCAGGGTCCAAGGGGAACCCCCCCCGCAATGGTGCGTGTTCAGGCGGTGACAGTTACCCAGGCACCAGGGTTCTCCCAGGGAAATATGGTCAGGATGAGAAACAAGAGAGCTTCTGTCCCTTCAGCCCCCAGGTGTCTGGTTGTGAAATGAGAGTGTATTTCCCAGCTCTGACACTGAGAGTAATGCACTTCGCTGTTGCACATGTGCTGGACACTGTCTAAGGGAGCTGTGTATAGACAGAAAAGGAGAGGAAAATCTTTCTGGAGCATTTTCGCCTTTTTACCAACAGAGGGATTTGAGAGCCTTTCTCCATCTGCAGTCTCTGGCAATGATGCAGCCATAGGAAACCAAGGATATGCGTGTACAGTAAAAATGGCCCTGTGGATGCTGTGTCGCCTTCAGCCAATGGTTTTACATATGGCATGTTTTCCAGGGGAGGCTCACTGAAACGCAGGCTGAGAAATCTTTTCCAAGGCACCAGAAAGATGGATCTAGCTCTGGACTGGAGCAATCATCTGCTTAACAGCTCACACGCACATCAATTTGGGTCAGGAAGTCGAAAATAACATAACACCAGATTGAATTTAAATTGTATGGGGGTTGCAAGCAAGCAGAATATTATTGTGGTGCCTGGGTTAATATTTTCCTCTTTTGGAAAGCACTGCGGGATCATTAATGTGTGTAAGTGGTTAGGCAGGAGTTGCTTTTATATCTCATCTGTAAGGAAAAGCTTCCAAAAAGGTATTGGCTTTTAACCGTGGGCCCTACAGAGAGATAAGATGCCAGTTACGGATGAACCAGCCCTACTCTTCCAGCACAGGAGGTTTTCCACTGTGACTGCCTATCTGAGGGTCTTCTGTCCACATTTCTGATCTGACTCACTGTAGTGCTCACTTCTAATCAGCTCGTTTGTCCTAATATCTGTTTATTGCCTCCCAAGTATTTTAAAATGGCAATAATCACACAGCTTGCTTCCTTGCTTTCAACCACGCTGGAGAAATGGCTTTATTAGTGCTGTGGTTGTAATGCTGTGTGTGTGTGTGAGCACGCCTATGCATGTGTGCTGAGCTTTGACAAGATTACAGCCGGAGATGGTCTGACTACAGGCTACAGCCTATTTAGGCTTCTGCAAAGATTAGAAGAGAAATATCCCTTTTGTCTTTGAAGCATGAATGGATGCTGAGCTTTCAGCAGTCTGTAAACTGCCGCCGCTCCTCTGAAAAATAACAGTAACTTTTAAATTAATGACTTACTGTTAAAACAAGAGATAAAAAAAATATGTCACTATCTGCACTCCCCTCTTCCCCTTCACCCAGCTGAACTGTACATGGATATTGGATCTCTTTTGTTGGCAGAAATCACAGTAATCTCCAAAGGACGTGCTTTTTCTGCCTTCTCAGGCTACCTTACTGAAGAGAATTCCAAAGATTTCTGGAAAAGCTTTTTAACGTGTGCAGCAGAGCTCCCCTCCTCATACCCCCTCCCCCAGTACCATTATAATTTACAGGATTCATATGACCATGTAACTACTTTGAGATTACACGGAAAATACCTTACAAATACGTAATAATTACAAGTTCACGCAGATTACTTAGTAAATACATTTGAAGTGGGAAGATATTTCAAAGATTAATTATCCTTTAACTCACAGTATTTAAATTATTTTCCCCCAAATGTACAAATACATTTGTAGTGTCTTCAAGGCTGGCGGAGAAGGGGTTATGATGGTCCTGATCTGAGAGTTAAAAATGAAATTTGACAGGCATGGATTATTTAAAGCATGCAGACGTGAGCCAAATAACCATTACACTTTGATGCAAATCAAGGAGGAAAGCACAGGAGGGATGGCCTGTACAGAGAAGTAGTGGACAAAGTTAGGATTTCCTGCCATCGACTTGAAATTGAAACAAATAATCATTTAATGGCGGTGCAGCATTACATTCCTTGTTGCACGCATTAATGTCAGCATCTGGGACCAACATCTTGACAATTCTATTAAAATGCTTCACCATTCCCTATCTAACACCTGTTAGCTCTAATTTTCTTTCCTGAGACGTACATCAGTAGACAGTGTAGATTCCAAATCATTTATCACTTTTAAAGTGCTTCCATATGAGCTTTTTGGGGGGCTTATCTTGGCCTTAGGAAAACCTTTTCTGAATGCATTAAAATTCAGTACTTAGAGGGGGGAAAAAAGTGTAGACATCAATGTTTCATAGTATTCATGTCTGGTAATTATTAGCCTAAATTATGGCTCGCACATGACTTGACAAAGTGGACCATGCATTTAAAAAAGCTGCTCACTAGACATGCAACTGCTCAATATGTTCCAAGTTATTGAGATGTCAGTCAGTAATCATAAAGCAAACACCCCTCACTGAAAGGACCCTGCTAAGAGGGCTATGAGACCTGGGGGACTACCTAAAAATGTCAGAAATGTTACAGTCTAAATGAATGACATCAGCAAGAGAACATGTGTTTAAAAACATGCGCAATTAGCTAATACAATAACATGCAGCTAATACAATAACATGAGGAGCAGTACCTGGGAGGGAGCATTTAGCAACAAAGCAAAATATTCTGCTCTGAAGAATGAGAAAACATTTATATGTGTATTTAAAAAATGGGAAACATGAAAAATGATCCCGTTGGTGTTTTTATAGCTGCACTTTGTGGAAAGAGGAAGAAATGCGTTATATCCTTTATCTACCCGTACATAATAGGCTAGCTTATCATTATGTATGTTAAATCACTCCCCGTGTTGCTCCTATCATGCAAAACAAGGTGCACTGTGAATTAATGCAGTGTTGGTAATCTCTCACCTTTTACAATGCTGACCATAAGTTAATCAGCTTGCAGAGAGATGATTGTTATGTACAGTATTTTAGAAGTATTTGCCTTTGCAATTCAATATCCTTATACGAGAGATAAGGCCTAACCTCTTCCCACTAAAGTGCAGGGGAATTTTGCTGATGATTTGGGTGAGTAATACAGTGGGTCCAAGGCAGTATTCTCACTGAGGGCCTCTGCTGCCAGGGTGTAATGGTGATGTGATGGAAAGTGACATCCAGGAAAGGAAACATGGGTCCTTCAGGCTGGGCTGTCTGAATTTTGTTGTCTGAATCTGAAATGTATGCACGAGTCAGCCACTAAATACTTCTGAACATCTTGGGAGCCATTTGAAGGACTGGACTTTATCACTCCGCATTTTTTAAAGGCATGTGCAAAATGCATGCAAACAAATAGCAGAAAACAAAGCACATAAAGCAGCTGGCAGCACCCAGAAATGTGTACATCCATGGACAGCTTAAAAATGTCCATCAGCACATGGATATGCACCTTTACTTTCACACGTCTGCTGTTTACTAAATAACATTTCAGCACAGTTTTCATCTTATAAGGAAAGTGTTTGAAACTTGGAATAAGTGCACTTAATTAAAGGGAGGCTGTGAAAATGTGCACTAATCTGATATGACTAATAGCAAAGTGCATGAAATTGCTAATTAGAATTTCATTAAAGGTGCTGCTTTATCAGACTGCGAATATCACAACCTTTAAAATTCTTTCAGGAAAGCTTAATTCCTTTTCAAACAGAAATATTCTTTAAAGACATTTGATTTGTTCTGAAGGAATTTGTAGCTTAGGCTGAAACATAAAATGTTGCCAATATTCCACAGGAGTAATATTTGAATAAAAATATGTATCAGGTATTTTCTTTCATCAGGCAGATGGATAATTTTTTTTGTGAAAATATTATTGTTCAAATAATACAATCAGCAAAGAAAAATAAAGTTTAATCTTTAGATTATTTCAAACATGTTTTTATGCCAATACTGTAATATTTGATATGTTTTTGCTTTAAAGGAGGAAAGAAAGAAAGACAAGCTTGATTCGAAAGCAATGTATGAACAATAAAAATTACAGCTACGAATGTAATTTTATAAGAATACATAAGGTTTTGGATGTCCAGAAAGAGAAAATTAATTGTCTACCTTGATTTTAAAAGAATACATCAAACCCCAATATTCTTTGTAAAGCATTTTCTAACATCCTAAGCAGAATGTAAAAACAAAATCTGTATTTTTAAGGTATTGTGGAGAAAACCTGAAACTTTGCACTAATACCTGTATTTCTACACTTAGGTGAAATATTAATTCCTTTTACCTTTTTTCCCCACCCTTGCTGAGTCTTACAGCTTGCTCCTTTTTACCTATTTTACTGCCCCTTGCCTCTCGTGTCTGACGACAGACTTTGTCTCATCATATTTACTGTTAATTTTGGAAACACACTCTGCTGACAGTGATTTTATTTGCAGCTGAATAGCTACCTTTTGCCCAGCCATTCCCCTAGATTTACATTTCTCTCTTTGCATTTGATGGGGCACTTCGAGGCTTTGTCAAGGCAGCAAGGACACAGCAATAAAGCTCGCCTTATTTCAAGTTCCCTTTTGCTGGGGGAAGAGCTGCTCCCCATCATTTTTTGGCCACTGACTCTTAGAAAGCACCCTTATCTATGTAGGGCCTGATCCTTCTGCAGTCAGAGCAGGTTCTCCATTCCAGCAAAGAGCTTTCAATTGTCAGGTCCATCATGAATTTGTACTCACAAATGGTACTTTTGACATTTGTTCATGTGTCCTTCTGCAGTTTTTGCCTAGAAACTGACAGGTTCACTTCCATAAGCAGAGCAGGACTGGGACTTAAATAGCTTTGTTCCTTTTTTCCTTCAAACTTAAGTTTACTAGCTTTCAGCTAAACTGAAGATCATTGGGGCAGCTAAATTGTACGTGTGCTAAAAAAACCCCATCAAGGTTCCCCATTTGTGGACTGCTTTTATTGTTATTAACACTAGCAAAAAAAGCATGTACTTTTACCAGAATTAAGTATTCAGAGCACATTTTTAGAAACTCAAATTAAAAACTAATCAATGCAAATTTACATGACAAAAAGATTCTTGGAAATGGATAAAGATTGAACAGAAGAATCTTTACTTAGGAGATAGTATATTATTACTTTGAGCATTTTTTAAAATCACATGTCAATTACAGTTTGGTTGGATTTCAGCTCTTGTTATAGGTATTTTTGTGCCAGTAGGTATTTTATCAGTTGGACAAAGCAACACATAAAAGTCATTTCAGCTTTCTTCATAAATATGCCAACTTTCTTTATGTACATTTGCTTTCTACAATAAATACATTGATAAAAAATCAGTCTAGACTCAAATAAATGAAAATTATGCTCATTAAATCTAATGTCTGGTGTCAAAAGTGAGGTGTCAATCTTACCTATCTTACTTCTAAGCAAGGCAAACAAAGCTGCTAATTATAATATTTAAGTTTAAATATAGAATTATTGTTCAAATACAGAAAACAATGGCGTGGTTGTTCTTTCTACAGCTATATGATTAAGACTACTTATGCCTCATTTTATGCAAAATAAATGACACATGATTGTGATTTAGTTCAGGCTAAGTAAATGTCTACAGGGATTTATGACAAGAAAAGCAATAACAATCCATACCTTGTTACTTGTCAATAACTGCATTCAGAGCAGCGGGGAGTAGTGGAAAATAACTAATTGCTCAGAAACCCCACGCATAGGTAAAAGGAGTAGCGTGCGGTAATTTACATCATGTTAATCAAAGGCTGCTGGTTGTAACGCAGTGAGTGTTATAAATTAATGTAGTTCTGTACTATTCGGCCCTATTTTATTCTCCCGTTGTAACGCAGTGAGTGTTATAAATTAATGTAGTTCTGTACTATTCGGCCCTATTTTATTCTCCCGTTGTAACGCAGTGAGTGTTATAAATTAATGTAGTTCTGTACTATTCGGCCCTATTTTATTCTCCCGTTGTAACGCAGTGAGTGTTATAAATTAATGTAGTTCTGTACTATTCGGCCCTATTTTATTCTCCCTTCTATAATGCCACTGCTCCCAGATTCAATGTGCCTCAATCCCCATGGCTGGCAACAAGATAAGGGTGCTCCATAAACATGACGAGCTGTGTTTAGTAAACTGTTTGCTGAGCAAAGATAAGACGCTGACATTTACAATTTCTTCTGAAATTATAAGAAGACGGATACGTTTTGGTGTGCAAAGGAAAACAAGAGCAGGAAGAGGCTGTGGTCCTTCCCTCTTCCCGTGGCGAGGTGAGGCATGTGTGGTTTCCAGCTGGCAGATGATGCCAGCAGGAGACTAGAAATGGTGGAGTTGGGGGCTGGGCTTCTCACGACCACAACACTACAATGTGGGCAGGAGGTGTCCCAGCCCCCTTCTGGTTTTGACTGTATAAAATGATAACAGGAAAGTCTTCGTGCATCTGGTTTAAAAGGGTTCAGTTACCTGGTGGGAAGGAGGCAGATGCTGCAATCATGAAGTGAAGATTCATGAGAATGTCCCCAAGTGCCTTGCCTGGCACACCATATGGCTGGTGTAAATGCAAACTACTGTTTTTTGGGGTGAGATTAAAAGCCATATAACTGCTTGGCTGGATTGTTTACCCTGTGTTGACTGTGGAGCATGGTGTTGGGATCTTCCCAGGTTTACAAGGAGAATTTATGTGAAGGTTGACTTTAGTGGGTTGTAGGTGCAGGAATGATGCTGAATCTGGGTCTGGGTAAAGAAGAACGGTTTGTTTGCAGGATTTACAGAGTTTGCCTTGTTCTAACAGAAAGTTGTCTGCTTAACTCCAAGGAATTTGTGTACTCACACTGCAGCCAGGCTACAGCTCTGTGCAGCTCCACTCAGCAGTGTTGTGGAGTTCTTGTTCCTTTGCCATATTTATTCGATGTTTGGACTGAAAGACAAAAATCACAAATCAATATATCTGGTTGTGCCAGGTAATACCTTTCTATTACCCAGCTTCTGCTCACTAGACCTCACTGGGACCCAGCAGCTCAATGCATGAAAGCTGCATTCCTAGAGGAGCAGATAGTCTCATGTAATCTTGAGATACACACTGTGTGATGATCTCATAATGGTGACCACCACAAGGTCCAAGAAAGCTTTACTCGACTGGGTCTCATCTCTTAAAACAAATGTAAGTGTGGCTTTTAATGGGAGCTACACATCTTCTGAAGACTTGCTAAATTTCATTCCTGTGCTCCTCTAAAAAGCTACTCAGAAAAGATCAGAGATTTCTTGTTCTTCCCTGCAGTAGCAGAAGCATTAAATCTGCTAATTGTGTTTGTAGTGAGCCAATATTCCTACATCTTTCGCTAGAAATGATGGCCAGTACCACAGAACAAAGCAGTGAGAAAGAAGAAACAGGACAAAACATAAGCTTTGTGAGGATTTCTGGGTTATTCTCAGTTCCTTTGAAAATTTTGCTTTGTTTTTTCATTATCTTATATTTTCATTTTCAACCTCCCTCTGCACCTGCAAAGTCTGTAAGACTTTGCTATTCTCTTCCTCACAGAAATATCACACTGCACAAACACATGCTAGAACTCAGGAAAATGTTGATGCTGCCTAAGTTCACTGAACGAGTCACTTCCCCTGTTGCTTTTGGACATCTCAAGACAAACCTCTTTTGCTAGTTTATGTGTAAAAAGTAAAGCAGCCTAGTGTTTTTAGGAGAAAAGATAAGAGAGGGCAACTAAGATAACTTCCTTACCTTTTGCTGCCCATAGCTTGAAACTCCAGCTCTGCACACAAATTGCCAGAATCTGTATTGTTTTATCCTAACCTTTATAGGTAATCCCAAAAGCCTACCTAATCAATTGAAGATCATACAATATTAGACTTAATACTGCAAAGTGCTGCTTTATAATTCACATAACAAGCTCCTAAATAATTCAAATAGCAAACATATCCTGCTACTCGGTGATGGGAGGTTGTTTAGATCAGCCAGAGAATGTCAACACATGCCACATCTCATGGATCTACCACATTTCAGGAACCCTATTAAGTTAATTGCTGGCTTCTGACAACAGAGAGCATGCCGGGAGCAGGGTGATCTTTATTAGCCTTCTGGGCATTTGCAAACATCAGCCATTTTGCCCCTACTTGTATATACCAGGCACAGCAGGGAGAATGTAAATCAAATTGTGAGACAATAAGTGGCATTGGCAATATCTTTGCATCAGATTCACTTGTAAATTAAAATAAAGGGTTTAATGCCAATTGTTTTGCCTGTTAGATTTATGTGTAGTACCATATATACATAGTAAAAGGCTAATAGGAACAATCAAGCAATTACATCATTTTGCACTGCATATGTAATGCACATAAAAGGTAATCAAACTGTGGTGCCTCACATCTTCGTAATGGAAGGTGCTTTGAAGGCTATAAATAGACAAGAATCTTCAGAGTAAATTAGCAACACAATGTAATTTTCATAACCTACCTGCCTTGTACCTTGATGTTCACAGGTGCTCTTTGTTCTTATATATGTTTCAGACCAATGTTTTGATTTCTAAATACCCCAAACACTCTTTAATTCATAATTCTCATTTTCTGGCTGTACTTTTTAACTACCTGATTTCAGAGAGCCTTAGGAGAGAAAGCGGAGGGGGAATAGCAAAAAGTTTCTAAAATAATCTGATATTAAGTTTTATGCACCCACCCCTGACCTGATTCGAGCCCCCTTGAAGTAATTGAAGAGGTTTGAAGATAATTCTATGGTCTTTGGCTTACAGGTGTAACTCTTAATTCTACATGCTATGGGCCACCCAGTTTTCAGCTGTTGCATCAGCTTCAATGTAATCATTCTAGCTAAAGATCTCATTATGTAGGAAAGTGAAATTATTTAGCTATATAAGTCAATAAATTCACTTCCATTATCTATAAAACAGTTATCTTTTAATCACAGAGTCATCTTGTCAGAGTGTAGATTAACATAACAGCTGCATTCAACAGTGCTGTAAATATGATGCAAAACTCAGTTACTTTTCAGAAATCAGCCAGTGTAAAAAGGAAAAAGCAATATTTACAAAGTCAGTTCAGTATAGGCATGGAGAAGCATCTCTCTCTTTTGCCTACTCTGGACCCATCTCAGGTTCCCAGTTTAATTTTTGCAGGAGTCCATGGAACATTGTATTTCATGGTTTATCTCTTCATTGCCCACCACAAGAGCGGCCAGCATTGTTGCATAAATATTACAAACACATTTCCCAGGCAGAGCTGATATTCTTTTGAGTCAGTACTACACATCTAAGGTCTATGAAAAATTTTAATTGCATTTGATAGCTCCCAAATTTACTTGTTTTATTTAATCAAAAAAACCCTCAACATTTTAAGAGTGAGCAAATTCACCAAAACAGGATGACTCCTCTTTTATGTGTGTGTGTGTGTGTATAAATATATATGTATGTATGGGTGGGCATGTGCTATAATTCTCTGAAAGATGCTAAGTGTGGAAACTGTAAAAAGCTAACTGAATTTTGCAGTCCTCTGAAGATAGGGCCATTGTGAAGATAGGACCAGTATGTTCTGCTGCTCCTGATGCTTTTGAAAACAATTGTTTTACATCACAGCATAAGACAAAATAAACATCTTACATCTCAAATTATGCCAAAATATAGTATTTTTGTAATGTATGCAGTATGTGTGAGCCCACAAGTCTAAGACCTTTCTGATCCCCTAGAAACAGGAATACAATAAGTATTACTTACTGCTGTACTATCAGGCACTGAATAAACCTAAAGGTGCAAGCACCCCAGCAGCTATCTCCCAAGTCCCTTGGCACGGCAATCTAATGTATATTTTACTAATTGAAGTCTTTTCACACAGACCTTGTAGTTGAAAGTTACTATAATAATGCTCTATTTGGAAATATCCCTTTAAAAACCAAAATTCATCAAGTACTTTCATGTCCCTGAGTGGGTAGTTGAGAACTGAGCAGCAGATGTAAAATTTACACTGAAGTGCCTCTCTCAGGCACTGGACATGTATGAAACGGGTAAAATAAGGCTGCAGCTTCCAGCCTCCTGCCATTCAAAAGGTAGGTGGCAAGGTAAAATCCTGCATGTTTCCTTCTGTAGTTTCATTATCCACTGCAGATAACATGAAGAAACATCAGTGTAGCAACATGCATGCACTGCAGCCATGTTTGATGCCTTATGAGGATTCAGCTGTGCATAATTTGCTGGAGGAAAAATCTGTGTTATTTATCAAACATGCCTGTCTCCTTACCAGGACTGCCAACAATAATGTTATGCAACGTTACGGAGCAAGATGACAGATCGCTGGGTCTCGTGCCAGGAAGTGATCTCTGATAATGCTGAGAACTAAATATAAAACCAGGAACCTGAGGTGCAGAAATTGTGCATCTTTTGGCCTGTTTCATAGCAGAGAGTTCTGAAACTTTGGCTTTAAGAAACCGTGGGCTGTGGAATCTAAAACATTAGGCACCCAGCAGAGGTTTTATACAGTAGTTTCCCCTAATCTCAGAAACATCTGTACATTTTTAAAAGTAAATCTGTACACAGTTTACATTTCAAGGAGGCTCATATTCCATTCTTCAATTTCCTTTTTGTGTGTGTGTGTATATCATTTATTGTATTTGCAATCAGTGTGGGTTTTATCCCCACTTTCTTTTTCCTCCTGGTGTTGCTTATTCCCTTGAAATAAAACTGGCTCATTTTCCAACCAAGTCACGTGTAAATGAAAATGATTCCACAAGTGTCAGCATGTGATATTCCCCATCTTTGTACAAAACTGGGAACACCCCAAGCAATGAGAAAAATAAAATACCTTCTGGAGACAAGAGAAAGGATTTTCCTTGTACTTGGAAGCTGCAGGGCTTCCAGGGCACATCAGCTGATTGATTACCCATTCAGACTACTTTGCTTCCTTTCATAGCACAAATAAGATTTATGACAATTTAGAGCTGAGATGAAGTTTTGAAGCTTCATTTGATTTTTTGGCTTCAAAGAAGAAAGGCATCCAGAACAGAGGCACTGGGTTCTTACCACACAGAATTGATTTTTCTGGAGGCAGCTCTTCCATTCACTGACTTGACTGGAGGCCCTTTTTGTAGGAACGCCTTCCCAGTAATTCAGGGGCTGGCAGTGAGCACAAGGAGACATTCCCTTCTAAGTTTCTTCCATTCTTCTAGCCATTGGTGTTGGTGTCCAAGACTGCCCGAGGCACCGAGGATTTGTTTTGAAACAAATTGTCAAAGCAGTCAGTCTGGTTGTGTGATAGCTGTAGAAGGGTTGTCTCTCCAATTTCAGGTTAAGTTACAATAAACAAACAGTAAAAAAATGCTGGACAATCATATATTCCATTGGCAATCAAAATGCATTTTCTTCATGATAACACAGCAGCTCAACATAGCAGAGACAAAAGAAGAACCTGTTTAAGCAGGCTTCCTGGTCTTAGAGCACTTACTGAGTGATGCTGTAGAATTACTGCTGGACCCAGTACCCAGACCCTGTGGGTAGTGCTAGAGAGCATCCCAGGTATGTAAGGAGAAAAATAGAAACAAAATCTTTGTCTGTGTGAGAAACCTCTTCATTAGTTTTGCTTTTTTAGGTTTTTGGTTGATTGCTGCTTCCTGGTGAGTCAGTTGTCATGGAAGTTAATGGCTTCATGAAAAATGAAGGGCATGTAATTTTGAATAGAAAGGCAGAACCTGAAACCAAACTGTTTGTGCCTCTGGTGTGGGGAGCTGACCTGTCCTGTTAAGTAAACAGATTGTTGAATTATGGTTCTTAGCATAATTTGTGGTTTTATTACTCTTTACAAATCATTGCAATGTTGGCTGGAGCTCATCCTCCTCTGAATCACTACAGCTAGATCCAAGTCTGCTGGAGTTGATCACACCCTTTGGGGTTGGTGCAGACACACAGTTGATTTTGGTCATCACTGCTATGTTTGGCTCTACAAGCCAAGTGTGTGTTTATGCAAGCACATTGAACGAATGCCAAGACCGACTTTGCAGTTCAAGATCCCTTTACCATAAAGGAGCTAAGCCTTACCAAGCACACCCTTTTCTGACTGTCAGCCAGTGAGTTCCAGTAGCTGTAAATCCACATATTCTTTGCAGCTAAGCACTGACAAATCTTTAAGATGCTGTATTCGATAGCAAGGAGATGTACAAGTAGGTATAACCTTCTCACTCCTGGCATTTCAAACCTTTCTTTTTTGTTCTTCCAGCAGCCTCCTTGTTGAACAATATCAGGCAAAGGACAGAGCTTGTAAATCTTTGCCTGCAGGAACTTTAGAGATGTAGGAACAAATGCTAAGAATGCTCAGGCATTTGGAAAAGGCCTGAGGTCCTTCAGGACTTCAACGTTTATCCCCAGAATCTTTTTGGAGACAAGACAAAAGTATTTGGCAATATTGAATGAATCAGATACTGCAAAGCAATCCAGAAAGATGAGTGTTCATTTACCTGTTTCTCCCTGAAGAGAAGGAGGGGACAGACAAGGGAAATGAGATGTTTTTCTTGATCAAAGGCCATGGTGGATGACTGCAGTAAAATGTATCAGCTTTCATGTTTTGTTAGCTACTGGGATGAGAATTATAGAGGTTTGGTGGTTCTTTAACAATTCTGGGAGCTTGGGATCATGCCCATGAGGAACCATGGCAATGGTAACCAGGAATTGTCAGTTTAGAAAAACTTCATCTGAAGTGATTTTTTTTTCCCCTGTTGATTAGACTATTGCTTATTTCAGAACAGATAACTGACTGCCTCATACAAGAAGATGTTTGTAGCAGAGGTCTTCAGTGATAAGCCTTTGATGATGTCAGAAGAGGAATAAATAGTCAAAAGAATATGTCCTGGTTGTATCCTGTATGACTAAAGTAAAGATATTATCCTTACTCCTCCCAGTTGTTCCCAGTGGTACGTAATCTCATGCCAGGCACAGAGAAACTTCTTTGTCTGTTAAGATCATGGGCCTGAAAAGTAAAATGCAGACGCAGCCCTGAATTTTGTAAGTGACTGTCCTTTTTTGATTTCAAAGTTTTCAGATTGATTGAAATACTATAAGAATCCTGGACAGAAATTAATTTTTGGAGAAATTTCCTCATGAAAGAATTTAAAATTTCAAAGTTTTCAGATTGATTGAAATACTAAAATAATCCTGTACAGAAATTAGTTTTTGGAGAAATTTCCTCATCATGAAAGAATTTAACTTAAGTATTTCTACTTCTGACAATCAAACTGTTGTGGACACACAGTTCAGTGAATCTACTTCTGACAATCAAACTGTTGTGGACACGCAGTACAGTGAGTGGAGAAAATGCCATTTTCTACATGCAAACTAGAAGACAATATGACTTTTTAAAAAAAGTCTCCTAATTTCAAACTTTTCTAAGAATTCCTCATGGACACGCAGTACAGTGAGTGGAGAAAATGCCATTTTCTACATGCAAACTAGAAGACAATATGACTTTTTTAAAAAGTCTCCTAATTTCAAACTTTTCTAAGCATTCCTCATGTTTTGGTAGGCTGGATAAGGAGACATCTGGATTAAGACTTATTTTACAAAACCAAAACCAGATTAAGAAGGTTGATGAGAGCAATATAAAACCACCCCAGTTTGCTCAAAACTTTTATCTGTTTCTCTCTTCAACTCTAAACTTTGGTGGATGAGATAAAATAGAAACTGAATCCAAACAAGCTGGTTTTGCAAAAGCTCCTCAGCTCTTCTCTAAAAATAAGATTAAAGAAATCCGCTAGACTGCAGGAGATGACTTTATCTTGTTACATTGCAAACCTCATTCCCTTACTTTAAATCTTCTTCTCTTTTACTAAAGATAACTAATAGGGATGCTGAGAACCATTGTATTCTGTTGACATCTTTAAACATAAAGCAAGTTATCAATATCTGGCTTTCGAGGGGTCTCTCTGCTACTGTTCTCAAGTATAAAAGTTTATAGTCAGATCATTACAAGAAAGACACATTTCTACACGTACTAATGGAATTTACTTTTGTGAATCTTATTGAGGAACCCAGGACACCAAGGACATTATTGTGCTGTGAAATGCGCTGGTGTAACTCCCGTGACTTCAGCAGAATTACATGTGATTTTCTCTATACCATCCTAAAGCAGACGGGTCTGGAGACACTGGGGTAGGACATGAAACAAAATTCTGTGCCTTTTAAAGATAATTTATACTAATAATTATACTAATTTATACTAATATTTAATAAATACTAATAAAATATGTTGATTAAAATCACATTCTGTTACAAAATAAAATTATGATATGGTGACTTTTCTGGAGCTATATTCACTCGTGTGTGAGGTGAAATTAGTGTGGTAGGTCTAGACATTTGTTTGGACATTTCCTGTATACTGCTTATAAGAACTCTTTTTTTATAATAGTACTGAAAGTAGCAGTTTGCAGAGACCTGTCAATATGCAGGATTCCTGGCAAAGAGGTATCTGGGAGAAAGGGAAGAGGCAAATTCTGTTTTCATTTGACCCGGAGAGAAGATAATGGAAGGACTCTAGATTTGTAAATACCAGAGATCAGATTCTGGCTCAGTATGTCTTCTACAGCTAGAACTTACTGAAAATGCTGAACGACACAATAACTGAATAAGGATCAGCTAAAGTCATATAAGTCTCTGAGTACTTTTCCTCATGGTGTTTTTCTTTGCTTTTATTTAGCGCTGCATGATGAGTCCATTTCACTATCTCACACCCTTTGGGCCAAGGGCGTCCCTGTTGTAACAAGATCTCTCATATTTAGAGAATTACTTTGGGATGAATGTGGTCTCTTGTGTTTGCATTAAGTATAATACAGACACTAAACTGTGGATTATCATTTCCTAGTGGGAGATCCATGTCTTGTGATGAGATTAAGAAGGATGCAGCTGTGAATGGGACCAGTTTGGCTAAGTTGCTCTAAAAAATTTAACTAGGGTAACTTTGGGTTGTGAAAAACCGGCTATGTGCTATGTTCAAGCATAACCTCCCACATAAAATCCTCTCAAAGCATGTGCAAAGCTCCTTTGTGGTAAAACAGAGCTGTTTTGACTAGCCATATATGTTTCCTGTGTAAATCCGCCACATCCTGGTCTATAGCTCTCTTGCATATCAAGTTTTCATGTGAGTCAGATTCCCAAGGCATCTTTGCAGAATAATAAAGTCATACATGACCATGTAAATGATACCCCTGAAAAAGCCCCTTAGTCTTCTTTTCGAAATTATTTCCAAAACCAGATTTACACATTCCACTTTCAAAAGCTGCCCAGATAATTGCCAAAACAAGAGTGCTCCACTACACTCATCTCTAATTAGTAAAATCTGACTTTTGTCTTCCTGTGACAATAGCTTTGTGTGGCTCTGAGAAAAGGAGAGATTTATAGGATAGTGGTGATATTTATTTTGAGATGGTATTTTTTTTTTCACCATTTTAATATGACTAAATTAAAGGCAGTTATTTCTGTTCATTTAAATCCGAATTTGTGCTTTCCTTTTATCATTACAATCCCTGAGAATGTGGAAGATACAAAATCAGTATAACGCATTAGCGATAGATAATATAGACTGAATAAACATAATAAGCTTTCCTATATGTCTCTAGACCAAACCTTATCTAAAAATACCCTAATGAAGCTGAACCATCCAATTACTTGTTTCTTGGAGGAACCCCTTATTAATGACATTGAAGTGAGGGAAAAACATTAATTATTGGACACAGTGGGATCTTTTACATTCTGTCTAGTCTGGACAGCACCAATTAATACAACAATAATTATCAGCTACCGTGGCAGGTTGGCTGAGCACAGCTCCTATCTGCTGATTGGGTGGGGAATGTGGGACAGCTCTCAGGCTGTGCAGATTTCTCAGGCTGAGACCTCTTCTTTTTTTTGCATTGCTATGTGAAAACTGAATCCTGCAGATATTAAAGCAGGTGGATTACTCCATTGAGGCAGGGGCTGATCCCATGAGGAGGAAAGCACAGGTGCCATCGTGTGAGAAATGCCATTTTATCCTTCATCTCCCACCCACCTGCTGTCTGACTTTGTGTCGTTGGAGATTTAACATGATCACTCTTTCGATAAGGTGAGTATGACGGTGCAGGCTTTTAAAGTTCTCTGTTTGCTCGCTCCCTTGTCCTCTCTCCAGCTACCTTGAAATGACAGTTTACAAATGCAGAAGCAAATGTTGACATGATTTATTGCCGGCACTGTTGCCACAGTCTTGAAAGTGGAATACCTATTCTTGATCAAATTCGACCCGAGGCAAACACCCAAGTATGGGAAACATCAGCTCGAAAGGTTAAAGTCTGCAAAAGTTATAAGTGAGTGACTAGAGGGGGGAACAATGGAAAGTGTTAGACAACCTGAATAACAGGCGTTACTGCTCCACTGCCTGTAATAATAATAATTCACCTTTTATCCATTGAAGATAAAAGGACACAATGTGGGAAAATTAAGCTGTATAGACATCTTGGGGATATCTCATCTGAGATCACACACCACTTCTTTCTTGTGGTTATCATGATTTTATCAGAGCTACTTTGAAGTCTATATAGCCTTATATCTCAGTTATCTACATTTCATCCTGTATGTATTTATTGCAGATGGGCCTAAGCTGCTAAATTCAGATCCAAATCCAGATTCTGATTTTGAATTCCCTAAGGTCCGTAGCTAGCTTGAAGCTGGGGCTTTGGTTTGGAATCATCTCTATTTATGGGTAAGGAAAAGGGGTTTAATATATGCTCTCCCAGACTGCATAGCTCTATATATGTGCACACAGAGTTACTCTCACTCATGCATACAGCTAGGAAAAGCAGAACACAGCTAGGTAATTAAAAGCTGCCCAAACTGTTATTTGTATTTTAAAGAAGGATGAGTTTATAAATGAGCCTTAGCTTTGACATTTCGTGATTTCTGAGTGCTTTCCTTTACAATCCTAACAAGCTTTTAACAGTGCTTTAACATCTGGATCTCCAGCAGAGAGACAGACACCCTCAGCTCTCCCTTGGATACAGGCAAAAACTACAGACAAGCAGTGTATTTCACAAGTCTTTGTGCACCAGAGTCTGTTTTCCTGTGTTACCTGTAGCCTTGACTCCAGCAGCAAGCAAACCATGACACAGACATAAATAGGGTTATAGAAAAACAGGCTGCAGCTTCATTTAAATCTCAAGAGGAATTCCCAAGAGGAATGAGTGTCCAGTTCACAGGGAGGGGACACCAACCAGCTACACCAGGAACAAACTTCCCTTGTTCTGAGACAAGACTGTGTAGGATAAGCAAGCCCTCTGTGTCTAAAGGGAACCAGAAATGCTTCTACCTTTTGCATAATACTGATGTGCTAATTAGGGCACTGATATCCTCAGAGGGCTGGCTCACATCTGATGATATGTACAAAACACACACTTTCCTTTCTCCCTCACACACACACACAGAGGCAAAGCACAATCAGGTGGACAGTGGAAGCAGAAATCAAGAGAAAGAATTGCAGAAATAGTGTAGAAAATGCGCGTCTGAGAGATCAGGAGGCATTCCTTTGTCAGCAAGCTGGCTGGTTATAAGGAGTCACTCTGTAATCAAAACATTATCATCTGCTTAGGGACTCTCTTAGCATGCTGTATAGGGACAGTCCAGACTTGCTCTGGCTTTTTTTTTTTCCTTCATACGATCACTTGATTAAATGATAACGTATTAATCATACAGTAACTTCGAGATAGACTTTACAGTGGTACCAGTATATTATCAGTGACAGACTTTCTCTGTACTAACATCTCTTTCTCTCACTCTTCTCTATCACCTGGGCTTCCTAAACCTAACGAGGTGATAAAATGCTCTCCACTAGGGATAATCCATTTTCCCAATATAACTTAATGCCTTAAAGCTTCACATCTGGAAGAGACTTCCAGAAACTACATCTCAGCACCAGGGAGCTGGCATTTCCAGCTCTGAAATACCATTCCTTGAAAATAAAAACCCTTTGTCTGACTAAAGACACATTGTGTTTGGAAATGTTGAGGAAAGGGCATTTCCACAGCAAATGTTTATTCTGATTAT
>NW_009927171.1:0-1182 GCF_000696875.1 Nestor notabilis | reverse complement strand
TGCTGAAATTAATGAGTACTAATAAAATGTCAGTGAAACTGGATAGGTGTCATTATATGTTAGAACCGAATAGGTATTTCTTCCTTCCATAAAACCTGGAGCTTCTAATTTAACATTGTAAATGTGATGTAACACTTCTGTCTGCAATAAATTGTAAGAAGGGACAGTTTTAAAGTATCCTTAAGTCCTGTTGCAACACATTTCATCATCCACAAAACACAGGAATGCCGCAGAGAGACAGTAGGTTTATCAGGAAATCTTAAAACATAAATTATTTGCCTGTAGCATTGCCCCACAGTTCCAGTAAGATACTGCAAAACTTTTCTAGCCATGCACCCTCACCTGACAAATTATGGAGAAGTGACTGAGGGGTCAGTTCCTGAAATATCCTAATTTGCCAGTACTCAGGGCACCCCATAATTCGCAAAAGGCAGTCACTGCCCTCAGGGTAAGACATGCTGTCAGATCATGGGCAGATGCATCAAGGGCCAGATCATGGTATATGCAAATGTAGGACCACTAATCTTAACTGGCTGGGTACTCCAGGGTACTCCAGGTTTAAAATAAGAAATAAAGTCAATCAAGATACTGCACACTTCCCTTGTCCCCATCAAAATGTTATGAACCAATGGTCCTCGAGATTTTCAGTCCATGTGTTGTTTTAATCCATGAAAAAAATCATGTTGCGGGGGAGAAAGTGAGGTGTGGGAAAGGAAAGGAAGGAGGAAGGAAGGATCACAGGGAAATCAGAACAAAGGTGGATGAAAGGAGGGAACTCTGTCACACCTTATTTGTTGGTCACAGAGCAGCAGAGGTTGAAAAGGACAAACAGAATTTATCCCTCATCATATTGAGATTGTAAAAGCCATGAAAAGAGTGTGTCAGGGAGACTGATTCATGGCATCATCACCATGGGATGCTACAGCACTGCAGGATTTCTTAGTACCTATTCTGGCAGCACTATTAACCTGCCATGCCAAGATAATGGAGATAACCCACGTTCACATACTTTCCTTTGGTCCACAGTTAGAAATAAGATTCTTTGACGGTCCGGAAGCGCTGTTCTGATAAGCATCCACATTTTTTTAATTCCCTTCCTTTGATCTCCCAAGCAATCCAACCTGTTCCCAAAGATCCCCCTTCAGACCTGTAGCTCCCACACAGCTGTTATTTCCACCAATA
>NW_009927170.1:40613-53592 GCF_000696875.1 Nestor notabilis | reverse complement strand
TATATAAAAGAAAGAAATTAAATATAAAAAAGAGACAAATGCAGTGAAACACAAACTTAAAGTGCACAATGACAAAAAATGCATCAAACTTTCAAATCATTTTTCTTCCTTTCTAAAACAAAATGATCCCAAATATGAATATCCCTGAGCCCCTGCTCTCTATATTTATCCCAGTGTGGTGGTTTTAATGAGAAGTCAAAGAGAAGTTACCCTTGAAATGGGCTGAGAGCTGCAGTTCTTTATTTTATCATGATCCAAGCATCCCTTCTGCAATGGCCAGGTCCTGATGGATGAACCAGAATGACCAGAAATGGGTTCATGGTTGGTTTTTGAAGCCCAGAATTGCTTTTTTTCCTCTTTATTTCTAATTACAAAGCCCCCCGTGTGCTCAGACACAACACACCACACGTTGCAGTGACCCAGACAGAGGGAAGAGGGTCTGCGCCCTCCGGAGAGCCGTGGCTGAGTGCGCCTGACAAATGCCACCGCGTGGCACCGAGCAGAGACAGGCGCTGCAAAAAGCATTCCTGGGGCGAGTTCCTGGTGCCTCTCCAAGCTGACAGAGGAGGTTTATATTAACATCACGCCGCTGTCTTCAGCTGCATTTGTTAGCAGAGCCCATTTGGGGATCTTGCCTTGTTGGGCTGCATGGGGAAAAGGGGGTGGGGGGGGAAAAGGCAAGGAAAACATATCTTGGGTTTTAACACCAGCATCTGCCTTGGTGATGCTATCATCGAACCCAGGCTCCTCTGACCCATCCAGGCAAAACCTTTGTAGAACGCTTGGAGGGCAGCTCTTAAAATGGTTTTGAACACACAACACATAGGAAAATAACACACGATAGAAACTTGGCAACGAGTCTGCCTCAAGTAGCCAAGTTGGGCATGGAAAAAAAAATTAGACAATAAAAGGTCATTTCTAGCCAAGTTTTAAGTGCGTATACAATACATACCTTTTTTTTCCCTGCTCTTTGCCTTAGTTATTGGCCAACTTGGCGAGGAGCTTATGGAAAACACTGAAGTGGAATTATTATAATTGGTTGGGGATTTTTTTTCTCTCTTTTTGACCAAGCAAAAAAGTTCTTATAGGCAATAATTTAATTATGGCAAAAGAGTAACACAGACACGGGCTTAAGGATGCAGCACCAAAAAAAAACGCCCCTCTTTTCTACACCACACTTTAAACTAAGGCTAGTTCATGAGCACCAGTGATCTAATCCAACTGCTATTTATGATTTTTTTGGATTATTTATTGTAAAGTATGTCATAAAGTGGAAAATTGCTGGTGCCGATCACATTTCCAAGCAGGCTAATTTAGAACCGAGTGCCGTAAGTCAATTAGGATAATAAACCTGCTGGAGGGAGGCAGAGGAAACCTTGGGATCAGCATTTTCACCCTGCTCCTGGTGTGCTGTAACGCTGGGATCAAACAGGAGACATTGAACCAGTGGCTCCTGATGCCACCCTTCCACTCACCGTCTGGGTGGCAGCTCTCCTCTGGATGGCTTCATCCTGCTGCAACACGTTCCTGCAGCCTCCTTCCTTGCCCCAGGTATTTCAGGTGGATGGTTGATGAAGAGCAAGCTCCTTGCTGACGTAGGTTGCTCTGTTTCATACCTTCATGTGCCTTGGGTTTTATATCATCCTTTTTAGAAGGGCAGAGTTTAAAAAATCAATTAAAAGGAAATACAGATTTCACACACACACACCCCTTAGAGAGGCCTCCTCCTCACCTTTTGGAGGCTGTGGGTTTCTTGTCTGAAGGATCAGAGATCTTATGAGATATATGACTGAGAAACATGGATAATTCCAGCTTACATCTGCTCAGGCCTGGACCAGACACTTACTTGAGATAGATAGCTGCATGAGCAGCTCATAGACAGCAGCCTCTGTGCACTGAAGTATCCTGATGATGCTGGGATATTCTGATGCAAGGACACAGACTCTGGATGCACAATGACACAAGCACAGTTCTGAGAAGTTGACCTCCTATGAGAGAGAGAAAAGGAGTCAGGAATGGTGTAAAAGGGAAAAGAAAAAGATTTGAAGATGCAAAGCAAAAGGATAAGCCTGAGATCAACAGGAAGTTTATAAGCTGCAGGTTTGGGCTGTGTTTAAATCAGAACAAGAGTTTCCTCTTTGCCACTTGTCAGTTAAAGGCAATTCTTTTTCAAATAGGGCTGATCTTACCTTTCTCATATTCTCTTGGAAATGTCCTTCTAAGTGGGATGACTTTTTTGTCTTTAAATAAGTGGAGGTTTCAAATTTACCTCTTTGCCATTTTTGGGGTGTCTTTTCACAAAATAAGAATCTAAATTTAATTAAAAAGTAAATATCCACTTCTATTTATGCTACGGGAAAATGGGAGGAAGCTGCAGCAGTGGAAAAAGCAAAATGTCTTTACTTTGGAGAGACATTAACCGTGCAAAGAGAAGGGGACCTTTTCCCCCACCAATATTTCATAGCAGAGCACTGCAAGTCACCTCCAAGCCCCTGTTGGTTGCAAGATAATGGGCATGGGTTGTAAGCGGGCAGCACGGCTGGGCTGGCCATGACACTGCCCCGTGCAAACCCCAAGGTAGGCATCTGCAACCCATGAACTTGTCCAACCCTCTGGGCAAGCTTCACTGCAAGCTATTTACTGGTGCTGCTGGGGGGGTTCACAGCCCAACAAGCCTTGTCAAGCTCCACATGTGTAAGGCAGGTGTGACAATCTCTAATTATACCCCTTGGGAAAGACTTACGTGAACCTAATGTATCTAGCACATCAGAAGTCCATTCCACACCATTCACATGGCATTTGCTGGCTGGCACGACTGGTTCTGCGCTGCAGGAGCAGGGAGCTGGATGGAAAGTAAACATGGTGAGTAACACTGGAATCACGTTGGATGCAGCATGTAATAACTTGATTCGTGACAAATGCACTGGAGAGACTGGCTGGTGCGACCAGCTGGCTCAAGGAATTGTCTCTGGTGATGTACTTACTGGTGCTTCGCCTTCATAAGATCGTATGGAGAAACATCTACATAGTGGTTCAAGAGCACTCTCCTTGAAAAGAGTCAAGTGGGAAGGGGATGGGACTGTGTTAGGGAATCACTGCTCTGTTCCTGCCTGATCACAGCACGGTTTTTGGCAAGGAGACTCCTTTATTCAGGATTTGTGCAGTGCCTCTTGCACCCTTCTCTTCTGCTCACCTGTTAATCATGCTCCAGCACAGCTACCAAGAACTTAAACCACCCACCAGGGCATGTGCATCACTGCACTTCTCTCATCACTGGGGGATCTGCCCAGTGCTATCATGCAAAACTAGGGACGGGATGTGGCAGCCTCTCCTCAGTGACAAGACTGTGTGTTCCTGCACTGGTGTCTGCAGAAATGCCACAA
Organism: Nestor notabilis; assembly: GCF_000696875.1. Taxonomy (NCBI): domain Eukaryota; kingdom Metazoa; phylum Chordata; class Aves; order Psittaciformes; family Psittacidae; genus Nestor; species Nestor notabilis. The sequence goes on along the minus strand of NW_009927170.1, from coordinate 50,209 downwards.
AATAAATTAAAAGAAGAACAGTGCGTGTAGAAACGACACAGAGAGGAATGTGCAAACCCCAAACTCATCCCACTGCTGTATCATCTGTTCTACTCTTGGTCTTTCTTCCTCAGCCTAACCCAGACTCAACCTCCTCACTCATCCAAGAACAAGACCCTCAGAGCATCACCAGGACCTCCCGCCTGGCCAAGGAATCTGGAGGCTTCTGGCTTTTACGAGTCATTGTCATCATCTTAAGCAACATTAGAAGGAAATTGCTTTAGGGCATTGTCATTACTGTTAGAAAGTATTTGTCGACAGTGCAATGACTGTGCCATTTTTGTGAACCTCAGGCAGGGTTAGATTTGAATGCCAGGTCACCTGCTTTAGCACACAAAGTTGGCCAACTGAGCTGAAAAATTAAGGTCTGAGGAACTGGCAGTTGTTTAAAAGTTACTACACATCTTTGCACACAAATTAATAAAGACGGACCTAGCTTAGCTTAGGACAAAATATCATTAAACATCTACATACCACTGTGATTACAAAGAAGTAGGTGATTAAACACCATTACTGATCTGGACCTAAACCTGTTAGCAGGAGACAATAGATTGACAATAGATACACACACTTTTGCCAGTGAGTTACACAATCTTGCACTCCTACAGCTCCCAAGAACCTGCACATTTCCTGCTCACATGGCCTGATGGCATCACCAGGAGGGTGCTCATTTATTCCAGTCAGTGAAAGCAGCATAGACTGGAAGTTTCCCATGCAGGAATGAGACAGATCCATGTGTCATCCTCCACATATGTCATTGCAAGACACATCACTAAATTTAGTACTTACAAATGAACTTGCAAGCAGACTTCACAGCTTTTACTAAAGATCAGGTGTGTGTTAGTAAGGATGCTAATTGCTGGGCCATTTTCTCCCAGCTTTTCCTCCTTGACAGCTCACAAGATGCTAAGTCTCTACCTTCTTCAGCCCAGAGATGAGCTTGGATTCAGTGTGAAGAAAACAAGATAAAGTGGGAAGTTCCCTTTTCCTTCTCCTCAATGAACCCCACCACCAGTGATGTACAACTAGCACCCTTCACGTCAAGAATTAGATGCCAACATTACCTTCTGCAATAGCTTTTTGCCCTGGGCACTGAAGTAGCCTGGTATACACGAAAATGGAAAGTCTGTGATGCTGAATGGTCAACACTGGGTCAACTTTGTACAGGGGTAACTACTTAAATACTTACAAGTATTTGATGACCCCAGCCTCCAGCATCCCAGTAATCAATCAGGCAGATGGTGGCAAGGTCCACGGAGAGTCTAAAGTCTGGATGAAGGAAAGAGGGATAGACAGACAGATAAATGTCATTATCACAAGGAAAGTTAGCTCTCCCATCCTTTTCCAGTTGGAGGCTGTCCATACTGGTGAAAGGCAGGGATGGTGACCTTTTCAGGATCTAGCTATCGAGCTCATAGAGGAGCCAGGGCACTTAAAAAGTTATAAGAACATCCACATGTGGAAGCTGTCCTGCTGGAGAGATGTTCCCAGTACAAGCAGAGATGAGGTGGACATCACTGGGCTGCCCTCCAAGGGTGTTTCCTTGCAGGCGGCCCCATCACTCCAGGCTACTGATTCACCCTGACAGCTGATGATGCTCAGCCTCATCCTCCTCTTAGCAGGAAGCTATTTCTGTCTCCCAAACAACCACAGGAGAAGCTCTGGGAAGGCAGAGTGAAAAATTGCTGAACGCCTTCCCTAAAGGAAGCAAACACAAGGAGGTGATCGTCAGCCCCATCTCATGGGGCTCAAACCAAACTTTGTCCAAACTCTATGGACAAATAGCAGTGCTCTACCCACAGGATGACACGCTCAGAAAGGCTGGCTGAGATCCTGGTGTAGCTGAAAGCAACTTGAGGCCTGGCCAGCCCAAGCAGAGGATTTTGTTGTTGCTGTTTAGAAATGATATTCATTAAGACCAGGAGTCGGGCAAAGTTCCCCTCTCCTTGTCAGGCCAATGTGCTCTTCTGCTATTGCTAATATTGAAAGAAGGAGACGGGGGGGGGAAAGAAACCTTGGAAAATACAACTTATTTGGCACTGCTGATTAAAACCAGTTTGTGTTTCATTGTGAAAGGCTGTGTTTGCTCAAGGTTTATTCAGTTCTGGTCTCTTCCATCCACATAAGGTTTGTTTTAATGAGTGCAGAGTTATATGAATCTATTAATGCTTTTTTTCCTGAAGGTTTCATAGTAACAATGCCTGGTTTTTCATATAGTGCTTTCCAGCCACGCGTCTGGAATTGCATGGCAAATGGGTGATTAGTGTCAGCCCTGGGCTGAAGATGGAGAAACTCGGGCAGAGCCTGAGCAAGACGATTCCTAAATAGCAATGCCAAAACTTGATCTTGAACATATTGGAATCGGAGCCTGAAAACACTCTGGAAGACAATTCAGCAGGGACCAAAGCAAAGCAATTCATTCGGCAAGAGGGGAATGACTGACCTGGGGAATGACCGCTGACCACCGGGAGAGCCTGGCACGGCTCGTGCTGCTCTGAACAGGAATCATCTGCCTTGATGAGAACGGCAACCACTGGACAGGAGGTATAAACAGGATTATTGCCCACAAAGTGTGTAAGAGATGCCTGCCACCAACCCTGGGATGCTGGCTCCAGCCTAGTCCTAAAACAGAGCTGGAGGAAGAGGACTATTTCAGTAGTGAGACACGTCAGAGAGGCCACTGCAACCACTTACATCCCAAATCCAATGCTGGGGGACCCACTCCAACGAAAGGCTGATGGTAGCGGGTTTAGAGGCTCCTATTTTTTTTTTACAACATCTTGTTTCTTTTCTCCCTCTGTGTTTTAATGGGAAAATCTGGAAAAGTTAAAGCTCAGAGGAGAAAAACAGCGATAATCTCATTTGAGGCAAATCTCTAACTCTTTACTTGAGCTATGTGGGAGTCAAGAGAAAATATTATATGCTGGGGAATATTAAATTATTAATATTATGTCTAGGTTGAGGTTAATCAGATTCCAGAGACATATAATAACCACCTGCTGCCTCCTCAGATAGAGATGTGTGGAGGCTTGCATTTAACAAGCAGACTCGCACAAGGAGGACCATAGCCTGCAGGGAAACAGGTCCTGGGGCTGGACACACGGCATTCCGGGCTGCCTGACCTCGGATTGTGCTCCTGAGGCACTACTCGTGGATGGGCCACACGAGAGGAGCACCCACAAGCCACAGAGAAGTAACTGAGGGCTGGGTAATGGCATATGGCTGGTAGGGGACAGGGAAGCAGGGTGAGATTGGAGCCAGCGCGGGACCTGACGCTGCATTTCACTTTCCTGCCAATTCCCAGAAACCTGCCTATAGATCATCCTGCAGGAGCAACACGTGGATCTAATTCTCTAATGCCAGGCCTTGCTGCGCCATTATCCACATAAATCCCACAGCCCTGACACCAGCCTTTTCATCATTTAACTGGAGTTTGTAGGGAAGAGGGAGAGGAGGGAGCATAGACTTGGAGGGAGAGATGGGTTGGGCAGCAGGCACGGCTCCTCTCTTCTTGTGGCCTTTATCCTCCTTAATAATCCTCTCTCTATTTCATATATCAGCTGATAACATGTGGGTCCTATTTCCCCCACCCTCCCCACATCTCAACCAGATGACAGATGAAGCTGTCCCATCATCTGAGGCATGTTTGCAACTGCTCTTGATTAAGAAAGAAAAAGCTCTCTCACTGTAATGACTGCAAGGCTCAGATGGGCTTCCCATGCCATCGCCAAGTGCCCATTGTGGCTTCGGTTTCAGGCCCTGTGACATGTATCCTCGGAGCTGATCCTCTCCTGCCTTTCAGGTTATGGGCCAGTTTCATACCTAGGGTTCACTGGCATAGGGAAAACTCTGCCTTTTAATTACTCTCCCAGCTCATTTTATCTGCTTAAATAAATATTAAAAGTATTAAATAATTTCAGTGGGATTAGGAATAAATTCATGCATTTGGGGTAGATTTCGAGAGGGAAGAGTGTTTCATCCAAAATATTTTTTGGGGAAAAATCAGGGGTTTTGTTTAAAAGAATAGAAACTAAAACCAGAAAATCTTCAACTTTAGAATCAGGAGGGATTAATGAAGGAAAAAATCTCCCTCTTTTCGGAGTGGGAGTTATTAGAGGTTATTTGGGGCATGAGGGTGGGATGCAGCAGAAGGAAAAATGGCCTGAACAAGTGAAGTAACAGAGACAGTGTCAATCCAACTGGGGACATCTTCACCATCAGACATTCCTGCCGGATATTTGTAATGCAAATACGTAAGAAGTCTGAAATGCACTTTGGAATTCTCATCCTACCCGTTGTCAGCATTGCTGGCAGTGAAGTGCTATCCTCCAGGTTCCCAACAAAGGGAAGCGCTGAAATCACGTCACTTGAAATCAACTGGAAATCTATGGAGGGGGACATGAATAAGAGGACTTAATCTCCTGCGACCTGGACAAACACTTCACCTCCAAAAGCTTCCAGCACTTCTGCGTGGCTCCCAGTTGCTGCGGGTTCTTGAAGTTTCTCCTTCCTAAAAACCCAAGAGAAAGACAATTCAGTGCAGCTCAGGATCAGTTTTGTCTTGAAATCACCCCCCAGCACCATCAACACTGTTTTGTTCCACACATTGATTTATCTACCAATTCACTTGAGTGGATGATGGTCTAATCTCCAGCCTTCCCCTTGCATTGCCACCCATCAGGTCCTCCACTGGTTTTCTGTGGTTGAAGCTGCTTTGCCACCCCCCCAGCCGTGGGGTGGCATCGAGGGAGGGTGCTGCCACCCAGCACCACGCCAGGCCTCTGGGATAGGTGTCTATGCCCCATAGCAGCCCTCGCTAAACCCTACAGATTGGAATAATCCTTCACCAGGCTGGGAAATCTCAGTTAATCCCATTAGAGAGCAAGTCCTGCTCTGTGAAGCTGCCACGAAGCAGAGCTTATGAGAAGCAAAGAGTGAAGAAAAATTTAGAAGAGAAATACAGAAGAAGGAAAGATACTGAGAGGGAAGGAGATGGTGAATGGCAAGAAGGGAGTTAATGAGAGCCAGAAACGCAAGTTGGAGAAATGTTGATTTTATTTAGCATTAATTGCAGGAAAGAGCCTATAAAGTGTGGTAAAAAATTATTAAGTACCACTCTGCAATGCCAGCTTTGTGCCAGGCATCCCTCGAAACAGGTGTATTATTCCTAGTTCCCCAGGTATAAATAAATAACTGCTTTTCCACATCTTTTTTTATGGTGGCATTTCATTATTTTTTACTGCCATATTGTTACTGCTCCAATTGCTCCAGAACAGGTTTGGAGATCAGCCGGCAAGGGAACACGTGTGCACACGTGTGTGTGGATGTGTACATGGGTTGGCACACGTGAGCCGGGTATGTGGGGAGGTGGTTTGGATCACAGGATCCCAGGGGAGTGTGCAAAGCCTGATCCCCCCCACCCGTAGGTTAAAACAAGCCCTTACCTGTGATTCAAGCACTGGCAGCAGTGTCCAGATAAATACAGGAAGGAAAAATGCAGCCACTGTTACAAGGGAATGTGCATCACATCAGGGAACCACTCCGCAAATCCAGAGGGAACAGCTGTAACAGAGAAGTCATGAGCTTCAGGATCCCTCCCAACCCAAACCATTCTATGATTCCTGAGAGGGGGATTGTCCTGGGATGGGACATTTTAGAGGGTATCACCCTGGTTAAAGCACTGCTATCGTGTCAAAAATCTTGATGTCAGGGACACAGCACTGGGGTTTCCCTGAGATATCCCATCCATCCATGACTCCCGCTTGCATGTATTGAGGTTAAAAAGGGAAAATAAAACCTGTATTCCACTCCACTTTTAACTTTCTGCTCATGATCTGCCCATATGCTCTTCCCAGCATCATTTCACACAGGCTCCGGTATTGGCTCTGTTAGAAAGAACAAGGGTAGAGCACATTTTTCCTGAGCAATGTTTATATCAGCGTTTTTGGGCTTGTTTTATCAAGTCTCTCACTTCTCAGAAGGAGACTCAGCAGGGAGAAAAATGCTGGATGTGATTCCTAGCAATGTCTCTTACTTCAGATGAGGCCACCAAAGACGCTGGGGGAAGCAATGATTCCCTGGTAATGCCTCAGTCCAAGCTCTGACCTGGAACCATGGGCTCTGCAAATACGCATAAATCTTCAGCTCACATCCAAATCACTGCAAGGTTCAGTGAACACAGCAAAACTGCCAGTGAATCGAACCTAAGCTTTAATCCAGCTCTGGCATGATTTATGACCTCAGGTGGAAACCATGAAACGTGATGGTTTCAGCCCCACAACAGAGGATGGTCGCCTGCCCCAGCCCTGGGGTGGTTGCATTTGGTGCTGAAGAAGCAGAGATGGAATTAAACAGCACAAACGCACCCAAACCCTGTTCATCGCGTGTTGAGTGAAGATAGTTGACACACCAATCAAACCAGTGTCCTGCTCAAGTCAGAGACAGGAAATGAAACAAATCAAAGAATAATAAGGGCAAGCAAGCAATAAAGTTATCTTTTCTGACTGAAAAGCAGTGATTTGCTACCTTCCCCCCTTGTGAACAGCACGTTCCTAAATGCAGGATCCTGCAATAGTGTTATCGTATTTCAGGAGGTTTATAATGGCTTTTTAATATTTATTTCCCTATCAAAATATTATCATAGACAGTAGGAGACACCATTATTTTTTCCTACCTAAAAGACAAAAGGAAAGAGAGAGGGCTTCAGTCTCAGTGACCCAATTTTCCAGGGAAACACGGGTGTCACATCAGCAGGCAAAGATGCTCCTGTTGTTCTCTACTGGCAAAGTTCCCCCTGGCCAGAAGCAGGAATGATTCTCCATACAGAGAATTAAGAAGACCATTTCCCCTCTTTTCTCTGACCCTCGTTATCTATCTACATATTGGCTTGGAAAAACTAATGATGACAACAATTAGCATAAGATTCCCATGAGCAGGAAACCATGACAGGTCTAGGTATCAACACAACTTATCACTGGTAACCTCCACATAATCACTCTCATTCAGCCCTTGAATTTAACAGTTTATCTGAGGACTGGGTGGATGGGAAGGGGATGGATGGGTGAGGGAGGGGATTTCTGCACCATTACCATGCTGAAAGGCAGCCACCAGAAGCCTGCAGTTTAGAGCCCGTGTTGACGTGGGCTCATGGCTGCAACATCTGCATCCCATCCCGGTGCCAAGTTCAGCTTTTTTCCAACACTCAGCATCCCCCCACACGTGCAGGTAAATCCCCCAAGGGAAACACTGCACGACCCACAGACAGCCCTGAGCTAATAAGCCGCAGCACAGACGGTTTACAGCACCCAGCAGACAAAAGGGTCACAAGGCAACGAGAAATGGGTGGCTTGGCCAGTGACTTCAGGGGGCTGGGGAAGGCGACACTGTGTGTGCAACAGCCCCATGCAGCACCCAGGCCAGGCTCAGCTGGTGGGAAGGGCACGTGCCATGTCAAGACAGAGATGCTCAGAGCAATTGGGGTGCCAGGGAATGGATTTCTGCCTCCAGCATCCTCACCAGGCTTCCAACACTGGTGACACAGCCCTTTCTGCCTCCAGAGGGGTTAGTCTAGGTAGAGATCCTCCAGAAAACATCTCTGATGCTCAAAGGGTTTAATTCACTGCAGAAGTAAGAAATTAATCACTTCACCTTCGTACCACATCAATTTCTTCAGGCAAACAAAACCTAAGGCAGTCTCCTCACTTTTCAGAGCTATTTCTCATTCCTAAGGAAGCAATTTTGACAATGGACAAAGGTGCCACCAAAAAGCTGCCTGACCCCAGCTCCCCCTCCTAAAGCCCATCATGGCTGTCCCTGCTGATCAAGCTTTATTATTTGAGGTGGACGTTGGCAAAAACATAATTCAGAGGGCTTATTCTCTCCCCTTATTTCAGTGCAAACCTGAGAGCTTCCCAGCTTTTCTCATAGGAAAAAAGCACTGTACTGAAAGGGTTTGTGCAGGACCTCCCTTGTAAATAAAATGAGATTAAGAAAAAGGGGGCAAAAACTTTGTTACTAATTTCAAGTGAAATTTTGTGACAAGGACCCAGGAGTCTGTCTGCCATGGAATATTCCTGCACTACTTGAGGCTGTGGTTTATTTTACTAGTGGTGACTAGTTCAAGCCACATTTAGTCAATAAATATGAGATATGAGGTCACCCCGCCATTTAGCTGTTACCCTGTCTACATATTTCACAGCTGGGTAGTAACCTTTTAACTAGCGTCTACCTCGGTGGGGAGTCTCCATAAAAAAAGAGCCAGGATCCATTGGTCGTGGTGGGGGATCAAGGCATAGGAGCACCACGGAGATTTCTGAGCAGGGGACTGGGAGAAAGGGAACGTGCAGGGCTTCACTTTTCACTTTCCTTCCATATTTTCCAGCGACAGAGCACCCAGCCGAGGCACAAGAGCCTCTGAACGGGCCCTGCATCTCCCCACAGGTAACGGGCCACGAAGCAGCACGTCCCAAATGCTGAGTTTTACAGTGAGTTTCCCCATATAGAAATGCACCAAAAAACACATTTCCTCCCATTTCCAGCTTCACAGAACAAATCTATCCAAACCGAACATCTTCAACGGGTTAGTTTCTCCTTCTATCCGCATCTTTTAGGATTTAACAGAAATCCAACTTCTTTAAAAGGTCAATTCTCTTTTTTCCCAACTCTATAGTTTCTCCTTGCTACCTTTGCTTGGCTTTGGGATAAAGAGGATGCTTCCCTGCTTTCTGAGTTGGTAACTCAGGGTAAAGTCTGGTTTAAGATCAAGCATCCCAGAGTCCAACATTAAACCTTCACACTTGCACATGTCACAACCAGACTTTTTGTGATGGCCACAAGTATAACTGAGAATACAAAGTGCATCCCTAGTCCTGCCCCTGCTCTTATTTGAAACCTACAAGGTGTCAAAGTAAGCAGATCTTAAGATACTGTTCCTACCTTGTGCCCATCCCTCTCCATCATTGGCATGGTCCTGCTGAGGGCTCAGCCCCAGAGGTGGTGGCAGTGATCCACAAGAAAGCAGTGAGCACAAGAAGGGACCCTGGCCAAATCCCCTGGCCTGGCTCCAGGAAGGCATTTAGGTATCTAAGAGAAACTAAACGTGTGAGTGGATATGGTGAGAAGCTGGCAGGGAGGAGAAAGCCAACCCGTGAGTGAAAGAGGCCATGTGGGGAGGCCAGTGGTGGACCAGACCAAGGGGCTGTGTTGCCTTATTGCTTCACACCAGCTCTGCCCATCGCACTGGGGTACGTGCGCTGGAGATAAACAGAGACCCAGGACCTCAGCCGGCCTCATCCTTCCCTGAAAAATCCTGTACCAGCAGCGCAACCACCAACAGCAAACCCAGGGAAGGGAGGGAATGCACCCACCCTGCAGAGCAAGGTGCTAGGAAGTCCCTTCCAAGCATTGCACACAGTCTCCAAGAGGAGAGCCAGGAAAGCTGCAGCTTGGCGCTGCTGGCAGGGCCATGGTGATGGCTGGGGTGAGCGCCCGGCTCCTGCCCTCTGGCACACCGGGAATCCCAGCCTGACTTCTCCCTGCCCAGCATCACGGCCACGGCT
>NW_009927170.1:39647-40582 GCF_000696875.1 Nestor notabilis | reverse complement strand
GCAGACACGGCTCCGGCGCCGGGAGAGGAGCCGGCTCCTCCCAGCTCAGCTGGAGCCTCCAAAATCAGAACCTCTTCTGTCAGCTGCCTTTTATAGGGCTATAAAACCACAAGTTCATGTATGAGTCTGTCAGACCTTGGCTGGCATCAGGCTCTGCCACCTTCCTCATCACCACCTCCCTGGCTCCTGTGCACACGCGCTCCCAGCTCCTTCCATCTCCATCTCCATCACCACCACCTGAGGATCACCACCCTCAGGTGGACAAGGGGACATGGAAAAGCAGGCTCACAGCAATGCCACCATGGATATGCCCAAGCAAAACACTTATGAGTGAGGCAATGAAATGCCCCTTTATTTGGACCTCCCCATTCTCACGATGGTCAGTGGCAAAACCAACCCCTGCATCACTAGCATGGGGCTGGACATGCACCCACTCAACCCTCCCCATCACCCCCAGCCCCTTGCAGCAGGTTGGAACCAGGCAGTCCTGCCCCACACTATTATCAGACACCCCTAAGAACATGTACACTTGTAATGCTGGGCCCAGCGACAAGAATAACATGAAATAACACTGCACCCACCCACTGAGAACACCAAGTGTGTCACACTCCTCTGTGTCATGTGTTTAAAAATATCCCTCCTGACGGCCCTTTCCCCCCCTCCTTTTCATATTTATTTATATTTTTTGAATGCCTAACTTGGCCAGGTGGAAAAAGCTTGCATCAGAGCAGAGCAGAGATGGTGACGGGTGTCTGCTTGGGTTACGTTCAATGGGAGGAAAGGGGGAAAGAAGAAAAGTTTGCAATTACATGTTCTTTGCCCAGAGGTGTGGCCGTTGGCACAGGGAGAGCTTCCAGCCTAAACCACACAGACAGATGCTATGGGAGGTGGCTTTCGTGGCCAGTGGCAAAACCCAACACGGGGGAGGCTGAAGG
>NW_009927170.1:37044-39628 GCF_000696875.1 Nestor notabilis | reverse complement strand
AATACCCAAACAGGGGCAGCCTGCAGCTGAGATTTTATGGGAGCGAAGGGATTAGAAGCTAATTGAAAGGCTGAGGAAGAATTTGGTCCTCCTGAGGGCTTCCACTTTGTGTTAGTTGCTCTGCACAAAGCTGCATAAGATGTTGGCAGGTCCCATCTGGATCTGGATCCCAGTGCAGTGGGGCTAGTGGCTGTGGCCATCCCAAGCAGACGGTCCCCATTGGAGGGTAAAGCTGCACAAGCCTCAAGTAACCAACCCCAGCAGCACCCCGAGGTCCATACTCTGCAGAGCTTTCCCTAGCTGCAGGACTTTTTTCTCCCCAAAAAATAAGCACTGAGGTTGTATTTAAATCGTCAATACACATGGTGAGCTTTCGATCTAAAGCATCTGCAAATGGAGGCATCTGGGAGCAAGGCATGTTTGGAGAACAGCCAAAAGCAAACAAGTCAAATAATGGGTCACATCGCACACGTAAGGGGAATTTTGCCAGCTGAGAGTCAGGGCTTTAAGGCGAGGCTGGAGGAATCGGCAGGCTGGGAAACTATGGAAGTGCAGGAGAGGGAAAACAACAACTCTTTGGTAAAGTAAAGGCTGAATCCCTCTATGTCCCCCTTGTCTGGCCTACCAGCTTTGCCAAAATGTCTTTAAATTAAACCAGAGACAACTGCACTTGTAACTGATTCATCTTTATGCTGAAGACAGGGTGAGTGGGGGCAGCACGAGCCATGAAGGCGGGCGCAGCTTGGGGAGGCTTCATTTCTCTTCTCTTCCCTTGAAATTCCTGATGTCCTTCTGGGGCAAATTCTTCCTTCCTAAACCAGCTTGTGTTTCTAAATGTATTTAATTACCTTTTATAAACCTTCCCAGAATTAGTCACCCATATTTTGTCTTTTCCTTTGGCACAGGCTTCCTGATGCCCAGAAATTTTGGACTTCCCCCCTTCCCAGCCTCACGCTTCAACCCTTTGGTCCTCACCCCGTCACACAATCATTCCAAGCGACAAGATTATCCCTTCTACTGCTGATGCTGTTGAAGCCCTTCACAAGAAAACATAATTGAAATTAACAGCTGAAACAGTCCCAGCTGTAAGCACCCCACTATGCTACATTTGGCTTTGAGGTTTGAGTGGGGTTTTTTAATCAGACAAAAGTCCAGCCCCACAACAACCATCTAAAAGTACCTTGGTGATGCTGAAGTTCTCACACCACCACATAGGGTGCACCAAGCCATGGGAGGTACGATGTGGCCATGGCTGCACTCCCTGTGGAAACCTCCTGGCACAAAACTCACCCTTGAACCTTCCAGAGCTGAGGCTGGAGCCCCCAGCTCCACCAGAACACTTAAATACACCACATCAACACAACTCTGTCTTGCCCAATGAGGCGTTAAATCATCAAGAGCCGGACAGCGCTGTTTCCATCATAACTTCAGCCTAATTTAATCACACAGAAAAATGGGTTTAAAGCTATTTTTGATTTTTTTTCCAGGACGGGAAAAGGATAAAAACAATGCAATAGAAGGCGCTGAGCTTAAAATCTCTCCCCTTAATTTTTTTTCCCTTCTTGCTTTCTTCCACAACAGCAGGTTGAGACACCAAATCAAATTGCTGGCCTAACACACGCCTGCTGCAGGCTCGGAAATGAAACAATTGAGTGGTGCCTACAATTGCCACGTTGTGGCTTTGGGGAGGCTCAGCTGCTGAGCTAATTTGGTGCCGTTTCCTGTTTTTCTATAGTAGATAGAAGGAGGGAAGGGAGATGCAGCTCATCTGAGCTTGCGGCTCTTGAGTTCTGAGCTGCAAAGCAGCTGCCATGGTTAATACCAAGTCCAAAGCTGCGAGGCAGCAGATAAACAAAGCTGGATCTCACAACTGGAAGCCAAAGGGTTGGGTTTGAACTGCAGCACGGATGGAAGCTGATGGGCAGCTCGGAGCTTGCACAAGCCCCTTCTAGCTCTAAGCGATCATCACTGGTGTCCCTCGGGCTCCGAAACCACTGAGCCTACGATGCTTAAGCCTGATACAGGAGCATTAACTTCATCATTGTTCTCAAGGTGCACTGATGATGTACACATCTAAACTCCTGAAAGTCTCTGCAAAACACACACAAACCCGAGATCTTCAAACTGAGAGAGGGGAGATTGAGATGAGCTCTTGGGCAGAAGCTCTTCCCTGTGAGGGTGCTGAGGCGCTGGCACAGGGTGCCCAGAGAACCTGTGGCTGCCCCATCCCTGGCAGTGTTCAAGGCCAGGTTGGACACAGGGGCTTGGAGCAACCTGCTCTAGTGGAAGGTGTCCCTGCCCGTGGCAGGGGGTTGGAATTGGATGAGCTTTAAGGTCCCTTCAAACCCAAATCAGGCTGTGGTTCTATGACATGTGTGCACACACGTACACACAACACGCTATATACATACACTAAAAACATATGAGAGGCACATACTTTGAGTGCATTGTAAGGACAGCAATCTCCAGGGCACTATTATATTTTAAGGAGCCAACTAACTGACAGTAACACTCACTGGGGGCTGTGCTGAGCCGCACAGCCATGCCCAGCTCCTTGGACATGCGTTACAGCCTCGCACCAGGG
>NW_009927170.1:36323-37013 GCF_000696875.1 Nestor notabilis | reverse complement strand
TCATCAACAGCATTTCTCCAGCCAGTATAAAGCAGGGGCTTCTCATAGCTGCCCCCCAAAATCTCTGAATCATGAAAATGCCTGTTATAAAGAAGCTCCTTTTGGGGACCTCGCCTAAAGGGGCCTCACTGAAATATCTGCCCCCCCTCCCTTCACCCAGAGCATCTGTGCAAATAAACTTGAGCCGCTCCAAGGCGCAGCCACCCCTTCCGCAGCAGGCACGGGCTCACGCCTGAGCTCTAACAGGGAGATGCCACAGCCCCTTGTTTGAACATCTGCTGTCCCTGACAGGAGCAGCAAAGTCCAGCCCAGCCAACTCCTGACACGGATGCATCTTAAAACGCATTTCATCATCTGCACCGGTCGGTCCCATCACTAACACAACATCCCCCTGTCTTAGATTATGTGACACTGCAGCCAGGGACTTCAAAAAGGACAGGATTATTGTCTAATTGGATTTCTGGTCTCAATTAGGGCAGACGGGAAACCAAATGCAAAGCTGACATGGAAAGCTTCAAACATCTGTAACAACAGTGGCTAATTTACAGCGTACCCACCTAGGAGAGTGCAGGCAGGCTGCAAACCTTCCCGACAAAGCAACCAGGGACTCACCTGCTCTGAAATGAGCCCACGGGTACTTCAGATGAGTAAGGACTGAATGTAATCAAACGTCTCCTTCCTCCTCGTAGC